>NC_080169.1:47100294-47400294 GCF_950295315.1 Erinaceus europaeus | reverse complement strand
TTTTACATCATTTTCATAAAATATCAGCATCAAAAATGTGATGTACTACTATGGCAAATGTGAGTATTTATAGATATTCTTGCAAAAGCATATCCTTCAGTACCACACTTATGTAACTCATCAATTTGTCTTAATCTTTTTGCTGTGTCTTGTCAAAAATACACATTTCATGTATATTTATGTCTACCATATTATAAATATGCTTATAAGTATTTTTATTAATCAACCAAAATTGTTATATTTAAATGTGAATTAAAATAAACTGATATTTTGATTATCTTCAAATAAATAGATGGTTTTCTTTGCTGTTATTCATATCTGAAAACAACTTTTGGCTATTGGGATATCATTGATTTAAGCACATAGTTCACATGGTGCAGGAAAAACATGAAATGTACTCTTCATAAGTTTATAAGGAATAACAAGAGAAAGTGGTGAGATCATAGGGATTTTGAGATTTGAGATAAACCATATAAATATCTCTAGATATAACTTAATAGAGGCCATTGCTATGACTCATTTCTAATAAAATCTGTGAAAGTAATCACAGTTTAAATTTTCTTATTCTCTCTATATAAATACATACTGCTTTTTTAGAACTGAGACAATGGAAATCAACCAGCCAGCTCCATTTTACCCAAGACAAAACTAAAGCCTCGGAAATTTTAAATGACTTAAGTTACCTAATGGTAAATAAAAGTTTGCTTTCATTAATAGTGTTAGTAAACATAAGGTTATAGCAAAGCTGTAAACTATGGTTGGAAAAAAATTAAGCATTTAAGGTATCCAGTGATTCTAATGGGTTTTTCACTTGCAAGCTAGAGCTTTCAGTTAGTCTCCTAACTGCTAGTGTATTCAAATCCCTCACTTGTAAGTTTAAGTTCAGATAAAGGTGGTACATTTTCAGTGCCTAGCAGTGGAAAGCCTGGAACTCCATAGATGTATTATTATTTTTATTATTATTATTATTTTCTACCAGGGTTAAAGTTGGAGCTCTGTGCCTGTATGATTCTACCACTCCCAGTGATATCTACCTCCCCCACCTCTCTCTCTTTCTCTCAGATAGAAAGTGACAGAGAAGAGGAGAGATGCCATAGCACTGCTCTATTACTTGTGAAGCTAGTGTGTAGGAAGGGCTTGAACATGAGTCTTTATACATGTGTGCAATTCTATTTGTTAACTATCTCCCAGTCTTGATGCCTGTATTTTAAATAGATCCCCCTTCTAATTTTTCCATATTAATTATCTCACTATAAGACTATTCCTAAAATACATTATTTAACTTTCCTGCAGAATTCCACAAGGAACCCCTTTTTTACAATCTTACTATTAAGCATCATGATTCTTTAGTAACAGTAATCCTCATTACATATTATTAATACCCCACTACTACCCCACAAATACAAAATGGCAAAAAAAAAATCATGACAGAATGGGCAAATTATTTCACTATATTATTATTATTATTATTTAATAATGATTAACAAGATTGTAGGATAAGAGGGGTACAATTCCATATGATTTCCACCACCAGAGTTCCATGTCCCATCCCCTCCACTGGAAGCTTCCCTATTCTTCATCCCTCTAGGAGTATGAACTAAAATTCCTCATGGGGTGCAGAAAGTGGAAAGTCTGGCTTCTGTAATTGCTTCTCTGCTGAGCATGGACTTTGTCTGGTTGATCCATACCACCAACCTATCTTTATCTTTCCATAGAGGGATAAGGCTCTGGGGAGGTGAGGTTCAAGGACATATTGGTGAGGCCTTCTGCCCAGAGAAGTCAGGATGGAATCATGGTAGCATCTGCAACTTGGTGGCTGAAAAGCAGTAAGCTATAAACCAAGACAATTTGTTTAGTACTCAGGAAACTAAAGGTCAGAATAGAGCAGATGGAACTAAGGGTCTTGGTGTGGGAAGAAGCTTGGCAGTCCATTTTAGATATAATCTGAATATTGTTCTTAATTTAAGAAACTGCATGTAATTTTTCAGCTGTCTTTAGAGGCATAGCTACCCTTGCTTAACAAGAGAAACAGTGCTGACCAATTTACTATTCAGGTGAAATTTGGATTGACTAAACTTGTAAGATTGTACCATTAAATGTTAACAATTTTAGAAACACTTTTTTTAAAGAAACATTAGCATCAACACTTTGTCCCCTTTTTCAAAATAAGTTGAAAACTGTATGAAAGAAACTTCTTCCCAAATTCCTAGAAATCAGATTTCTTATAATTCTAACAAACAGGCAAAGAGCAGGAATGGAGTAAGTAATCTCTGTATCCTCAAACAGTGGCAACATATTCCATAGACCTTACCCATTACCTCTCATTACTATCCATCCATGAACACTGGCGTCAGTAATCTAGCAAAAGATGGGTCAAATTCAGAGATTAACATCTTGTAAATCAGATCATTAATAAATTCACATGAAATCTAAATGGCTAAAGGGTTTCCCTTCTTTTAAAGTTGTTGCTTAACATTGGTTTGTGAGCATTATTTTTTGAGCATTTGTGTCATATTTCTGAGGTCATGACCTAAATATTACTGGGTACTTCAAAATTCTCAGATTTGGTCAGACTTTATCATAGTACATTGGCTTGAAAATGAAACAGGGAGATGATTCTATGCCATATAATTTGGTGAATAGATGTGGGAAAGAAAGAGATATGCCTTTATTTTTGTTAGGAAATTTTAATTGTTTATATTTGTTATTAGTAATAGTATGTTATAAGATTGTATGGTTACAGTGTGTAATTCCATACCACACCCACTATCAAAGTTCTGTATCCCCACCCTCCCACCTCCCAAGATATATCTTTAAATATTTATTTTCACGTGAAGTTTTCACTTGACCCATACACTATTTAGAAGCTTGTTCATTTCTAATATTTGAGGATTTCTCACTTTTCTTATGTATTTTTTATATATATCCATTGTTGCCGATAGACTACTTTGTATGAATTTCTTTTTTATTTGGTAAGATGTTTTTTACAAAGCACATACTGTGATCCATTTTGGTAAATATTCTATATGAGCTTGAAAGTATTACTTCTTTCTACTTTTTTTTTTTCATTGTCTAGTCTGTCAATTGAATTGAGCTGATTGATGGTGTTCTCCAGGGAATTTACATGATTATTGATTTTCTACCTGCTTGATCTACCAATTATAAAAAGATGTGTATTTAAAAACTAAAATTATGTATTTTTCTACATCTTCTCAAAGTTCTTTTTTTCTTCACTGACCACATTTTAGTTTGTGTGCATACATATTCAGGAATATCATACAGTCTTGGGAACTGATTGTTTTATCATTCTGCAATATTTTTCTTCATTCCTGATAATTGTATACCATCTGTTTTATTTCAAGTTAATGTTTATTATATTTTTCTTTTGATTAGTGACACCATATCTTTTTTCCTTTGCTTTGTATACTTTTTGTATTTTTCAGTCCTTTGATTGTAACCCAAATATTTATATTTATGGTGGAATTCCTATACAAAAGATATAATTAAGTATTGCTCTTCTATCCTGTCACTAATTCATTTCTTTAACCAGTTTACATTTATACTGAGTGCCATATATGGTATGGTTAATATCTACTGTGTATATAAGCTTTTCTTCTTAATGCATTTGTTCTATGTTTACTACTTCTATTTTTCTAGTTTCAATTGGCCACTTTATATAGTTTGATTGTATACCTCTCTTAGATTTAGACTATTGCTGATAAATATTGTATGTATTTAAGTCAGTAACTTCTTGGAATTTTAAATGTACATACTAGTCATACATTTTCAAATATCAAAATTGTTTTTTAACATGACTCATTCATAATTTAAGTATACCCAGTAATATTTAATCTGTCACTATCTCATATGTTTATATAGTATCGTCATGCAGTCATTTGTCATTATTTTTTACTATAGATCTTATTTTGGAACTGTCAAACATAGTAATAATAAACTTGACCTTGTGATTTTGAAAAAAAAGATGTATTGATTGATACATAAGAGCTCTATTACAATCAATATAGCAGTATTTTGATTATCCTTTTTCAATGTTAACATTTTTTAATAAGTTTAGGTTTACAGAAAAGTTATTAGAATAGTGCAAAGTTGGAGTCAGGTGGTAGCACAGCGGCTAAGCACATGTGGCGCAAAGTGCAAGGAATGGAGTAAGGATCCCAGTTCAAGCCCCCGGCTTCCCACCTGCAAGGGAGTCGCTTCACAGGCTGTGAAGCAGGTCTGCAAGTGTCTTTCTCTCCCCCTTTCTGTCTTCTCCTCCTCTCTTTATTTCTCTCTGTCCTATCCAACATCATCAACAACAATAAAAACAAGGGCAACAAAAGGGAAAATAAATATAATTTAAAAAATTTAAAAAATAGTGCAAAGTTATTGTATATCCTTCACAGCTTTCTCCTATCTTCTGACATTACTAAATTTGCTGCAGCTAAGTAAACAGGACTGATAACTACTTAGCTACAGTCATATTCTAATCAGATTTCAGAGTTTTCCTCCACTATCCTTTTTCTCTGCCAGCATCCTATCCAGAATAACACATTAGTCATCATGTCTGTTTAGATTCCATTTGGCTGCAAGAGTTTGCCAGGCTATTCTTACTTTGGATTACAATGATAATTTTGTAGAGTACCAGTCAGGTTTTTTTTTTTTAATTTTTTATTTATAAAAAGAAAACATTGACTAAACCATAGGATAAGAGGGGTACAACTCCACACAATTCTCACCACCAGAACTCTGTATCCCATCCCCTCCCCTGATAGATTTTCTATTTTATAACTCTCTGGGAGTATGGACCCAAGGTCATTGTGGGATGCAGAAGGTTAAAGGTCTGCCTTCTATAGGGTCTGCCTTCTATAAGGTCTGCCTTCTATATTGCTTCCCCGCTGAACATGGGTGTTGACAGGTCGATCCATACTCCAAGGTATTTTTTAGAGTAGCCCCCAACTAAGATTTATTTAATATCATATGACTGGGCCTACATTATGAATTTTTGAAGGAAGAATTCAAAGGTGAAGTGTCTGTTGCTGAAATCAGCTATCCGGAGTACTAGCAGTCAACATGACATTACTGCTGATATTAAGCATAACTAGGAGATGGTGTAGTGGATAGAGTGCTGAATTCTCAGGCACTCAGGTCCCAAGTTCAATACCTGGCATCATATTGTCAGATTATTGCTCTAGTTCTTGTTCTCTCTCTTTCTCTCATTAATAAATAAGAAAACATATTACTACAGCACCCACCTACTGTTTGCCAGATTGTTTTCACTAAAAGTAACTCTTCTTTCTCCCCCTTTTTTGTACTCTACTCTTTGAAATTATATAACAAAGCATAGCCTACATTGAAGGAGTAGGAACTTAATATCTACCTTGTAATTCCTCTGAGAGATATTATTTTTACAATTTATCATTTACCTATTTATATTGGGACTCATGAATATTCAACCATCTCTAGCCAAAGTGATAACAGTGGTGGCCAAGAGACATATTTACATTTCTATGAACACTAATAGAGAAAATTTGGAATATATTACATAGGATAATTGAATACCATTTGATGTTGGGTATGGTAATAGATTCTGTAATTTCCACAGGATTTTCTTATAAATAACAGGTATGTTTCTCCTGAATTCATGATGACTGTAATTGCATGCATATCAGACCTTCAATGTAAGGCTACAATTGTTTCACTGTAATTAGAGCCATTTTTAGATCATTGATTTTTATTTTTCCTACCTCAATCCCATGCTGCTGACATTTTTTATACATGATACCATCCTCCATGTGGTGGTAAGGTGGTAATATACTTACTTTCTTCTTTAAAGAACCAAGGTAACTCATGATACAAAAAGTTCTCCTCAGACCCTTTATGGTAATAGAAAATAAAAGTTGTAGCTCCTTAAATTTTTAAATAAAAAATAGTTTCATTTTCAACATTTAAGAAGTGATTTTAAGAAGTACTATAAAGAAACTCAGTCTTATTCAGAAAGGAGAAAGTACCCAAGACACTCTATTTTAAAAAAAATAAATTGTTTAATCAAAATTCATTGTTTACTAAAACATAAAGGGGGTAGTGTTCTATTTCAATTAGGGAAAAAAAGCAAAAAAAAAAAAAAATCTTTGTCCTTGAAAGAAACCTGATCATGTGTTTTCCCAGTCCTAATTTTTACCCTGACAAAGGAAAATAAATTTCTTAAAATCAGAGGTTAGGGGATGGATAATTGCATCCAGAACAACCCACCACCAGCTAATTCTGAACTAGTCTATCAATAGTTAGGGAGAGAGTCAGACTACAGACCATTTCATAGGTCAGTTGAGGAGACAGCCTTTCACATAGGGCTGCTTCCAAGGATGTACAATCCGGAGTCTGACACCTGGGTTCTGCAGCTGCCAAGTCTACCCCTTGTGTGGCCACAGGTGTTGGCTATAACTGAGACATATGGAAGAGGGAACATGGTACTGTCAGTTTCATTCTATCTACGTGAGCTCATGCACGTCCTTTCTTTTATTCTCTTGTTTTTTGGGTTTTTTTTGAAAGGTACATAATTGATTTTGTTTCAAAATTATTGTATTTCTGCAGAATGGCAGAAAAATACTTGGGAGACTAACAAAGAAGCAGCTTTTGTTCAAGAACAAGGGCAAAAGAAAAGCTGAGTTCTACCTACAGGGTACACCATACACTAACAAGCTGTGTGTGCAACATTGTTAGCTTAGTCATTTGCATAGGCCTTCTCAGGACCAAAAAGAAATAAATAGATGCCAAAAAAGCAAGTAATTGGCCTAAGATAAAGCCTAAATACTTGTTCTTTCCCTTGTTTTAGATTTTTCACAAGGTTTAGTGTTTGGCAGTATGTATTTTTGAATTGAAACAGAGTATTTAGTTTTTTCTCTCACACTATACCAGCTGTAACCATCAGTTAACATTACTTAAAACAAGAATACTATGCTCTCCTCTTCCCTTTTAGGAGACTTTTAATTACTGTTTGTGAGGCAAAGCTAGAAACTTCTACCTCTGGTAGGTTTGTGAGCTCTCTACCCTAAAGATATGGGTAGAAATTAAGACAATTAAGAGAAAGGAATGGCATTGGTAAGAACTATAAAGAGCTACTGGTCAACAGCATTTAAAATATTTGTTTGTACTCCATAATTAAATATCCAAGTGCTCCTTGATTTGCTTACATCACAGCCTAAATTAAGATCTTAAATTTAATTAAGAAGAGAAGAATCTTTAAGTACGTTACTCTCTTGTAAGAAGAAATGTTCAAACAGTGGCTCTCTATTCTTTAAAAGTAAATCCCTACCTACATGCATTTATTTCTTCACTTGTTCTCCCTATTCCACAAACCAAAAAAAGACTTTTGACAGGTTTAATCTGCATTTTCTGTTACAAAGACAATAGGTAAATAGAATGTACTTTTTACAAATTCAGCCACCACCCACCTCTGTTGAGAATGTATTCTTTTGTTGATACTGTATCACATATATGTTTAGTACATTATAAATCCTAGGTCAGGATGTATTGATTGTGTAAATGAACCAATTAAATGAATCATTACATGGTCTGTAGATGAAAATTCCCCAAAGCAAAATAATTTAAAACTTTTATAGCTTCATTTTTTTAAACTTTATTTTTAAAAAATTTATTTCTAAAATATTGACAAGACTGTAGGTTAAGAGGGGTACATTTCCACACAATTCCCACCACCAGAACTCCATATCCAGTCCCCTTCCTTGATAGCTTCCCTATTCTTTTTTTTTTTAATTTTTATTTATAAAAAGGAAACACTGACAAAAACCATAGGATAAGAGGGGTACAACTCCACACAATTACCACCACTTTTATAGCTTCTTTCATATATATTTTTTTCCCTTTTGTTGCCCTTATCTTGTTGTTGTAGTAGTTATTGTTGTTGTTATTGCTGTCTTGCTGTTGTCGTTGTTAGATAGGACAGAGAGAGAGAGAGAAAGATAGACACCTGCAGACCTGCTTCACTGCTTGTGAAGCAACTCCCCTACATGTGGGGAGCCGGGGCCTCTAACCGGGATCCTTATGCAGGTCCTTGAGCTTCGCATCATGTGTACTTAACCTGCTTCTTATAGCTTCTTAAGACCTACTAAGAGTCCCGAAATCATTTGCAATGTGTTTACACAGCTGAAAATAATACATAGTTGACCAAGCCTCTACCAATTGTGTCTTTTGTATTTTTTGAGTATTCTGCATGTTATTGAGGTTGTATTTTCCTCTGCCCATAATGACTGTTCATGATGCATAAGAACCTATTCTAGACAATAAACTATATTTTGTTGCTGTGGGCTAACTCATTTGAGATTTGTCTAGCTGCCAAGTTTCCCTTGTATGTTTGTGGTTATTTTTGTATATATTCTTGTCCCAGGATTTATTAATCTTGACAACTGTTTTCCTTTTTCATATGCTTTTCTTCAATTACATTTGAGTATTCTAAATGACTTTGTTTTTTTGTTTTAGGGGGAAAAGATCTGGTTTTTTTAGGAACAGTAATATACCTTAATGCTCTTATATTCATTCATATTAATGCTCTTATATTTCCTGTTCAATCAATACTCTTTTCTTGTCATTTAAACACAGTTTTTCCCCCTCCAAATCCAGCTATAAATTGTTTTCTTCTTTTTGAAGTTAGGTTTCTTATAAGCACAGTCTGTATTTGTGACTCCATTTCCTTACTTTCTATTCACTTGCCAACCTTCTGTAACGTTATTACAGAAATGCCACACACAAAAATGGTTCATACAAGAACCATTTCCAACTTAGGAAAAAAAAAAAAAACACATCTCTGTTTCTCCTCTCTCTCCCTCACTGTCTACTTCTCTCATTGTATGTGCAGCAGGTGAAGTGGGCAGGGAGAGACCAGAGCACCACACAACTCTAGTTTATACAGTTATACAGTGCTGGGATCAAACTTGGAATTTCATTCATGCATGTACCACTGATATCTCTCCCTAGTAGCTTTCTGTGAAGCATTATCACTAGTAATTAATCACATCCTCCTATAATTGAATTCACCCTTGATTTCTGTAACACTGCTTATGAATTTCCTTTCCTCTGTGACCATTTCATCTTAGACTATTGCAGACTTAGTTTCTTCACTGTACCCCTTCAAAAGTCAGTGTTTCTCGGAATTTCATTTTTGGCATGCTTCTGCTCCCTTTGTCTCTTCCTGTGCACTCACACTCATGTCTCTCCACTGCTGTTGGTTCCTAAATTGACCTCCAGCCTTGAACTTTCTCTAAAATCCCATATTCATATTGATAATTTTCTATCAGACATCTTCCTTGACTTTTGCTCTCTGTTTCTATAGCAGAGCAAGGCAGTTATTTTATTTTTCACTCCCTTCTGGTCCTCTTTGTGTAATTCCTTCTTCAGTTCATTTGTTCCTGATAGGAAAAAGCCAATGTGTTACCATTCTTATATGTACCCCACTGGGCATATAACTCAGCCTGTTCTGATCAGCATTCCTCCGTCACCTGATACTAGAAGTATGGAATAAGATACACCTCTTTTGCTGGTGCACTGCCAACATAACTTCAAAATCCTAACCCTAAATCACCCAAGCAAAAAAATCTAAAAGTCAACCTTTTTTTTTCCCTTCTTACTCATCCCTATACACAGCTGATGACAAAATTTGACTATATATATATATATATATATATATATATATATATATCTCCTCCAGGGTTATTACTGAGGCCCAGAGTCTTCACCACAAGCCCACTGTTCCTGGCAGCCATCCTTTCCATTTTTGTTGTTGTTGTTGGGCAGGACAGAGAGAAATTGAGAGAGGAGGGGAAGACAGAGAGAGGGAGAGATAGACACCTGCAGACCTGCTTCACCACTTGCAAAGTGAGCCCCCCACAGGTGGGGAGCCAGAGGCTGGAACTGGGATCCTTGAGCTTTGTACTATGCCCACTTAACCCAGTACGCTACTGCCTGCCCTCCTAATTATACATTTTAAAGACTTGTTCCTCAACTCTCTCTTCTCCACATCTATATTCTCTACTCATTTCTCTTAACTGTTCTTTGTTTTCCAGCTTATCTCCCCACTTCTTTTTTTTTTTTTTACTTTTTAAAAAATATTTATTTTCTTTTGTTGCCTTTGCTGTTTTATTGTTGTAGTTATTGTTGTTGTTGTTATTGATGTCGTCATTGATGGATAGGATAGAGAGAAATGGAGAGAGGAGGAGAAGACAGAGAGGGGAAGAGAAAGACACCTGCAGACTTGCTTCACCACTTGTGAAGTGACTCTGGTGGTAGCAATCTTTATTCATGTGGGCGCCCCAGAGTCAGGGTGTAGGCACCTGGTTAAAACCATGTGGAGCCAAAAACTGCAATGTAGGGTGTCCGCCTCCCCCTGCACCACCCCCCTTTTCCTTTCCTTTCCGGAAGAGCCAAGCCTGCCCAGGTAGTGACTGCACCATACATAGTTAGGAGAGGGGCGGGGAGAAAAATGGGAGGGGCTGGAAAGGTAGAACCTCCCCAGCAACCGTTGCTAGGGATTCAACTGGCGCAATTAGCAATACCCTGTGGGGACTTAGGAAGGAGACCTTTAGTCATTTGTAAGACAAGGCAGGAGATTTATATGTAAATAATAAAGGGATGTAGTAGCGAAATGTAGGGTGCTTTGGGGGGCAGGGAGAGGATGGATGTCCCCTCAAGTCAAGCCCTGCCAAGCTCAACCACATGCTCACAATTTCCAACAGGAAATTATTTTTTAAAACCAATTAAACTCATCAAGCATTCTTTGACATCTTTTACAGAATGGAAGTACTATACAGCAATGTAGGGGCACACACCTGCCTCTCTAACCTCACTGAATTTTCCCTCTTTGTCCTTGATTTTGAGAACAATGCTCAAATGACCGAATATGCAGTATCTTCTCTTACTATCCTTCCATTCTGTTCTTTTTCACCTGGAATGTGCTCATCACACCCCACTTGTTAAATCCCATTATAGGGTTTCATCAGATGCCTTTTCTTATTCCTCCTAAGCTAGATTGGATGTCTATTACTGATCTTTCTTTTTCTTCTCCTTCTTCTCCTTCTCCTTCTCCTTCTCCTTCTTCTTCTTCTTCTTCTTCATCTCCTCCTCCTCATCTTCATCCTCCTCCTCCTCCTCCTCCTCCTCCTCTTCTCCTCTTCCTTCTTCTCCTCCCCCCCTCCCCTTTCCCCCCTCCTCCTCCTGGGTTATCCTTGGTATGGGCACTACAAATCCACTGCTCCTGGAGGCCATTTTTTCTTTCCTTTTTTTCCCTATTACTTATCTATACTTTCCTTTTTCAAGGCTCTTGGCACATAGTATTGTAATTGTTTATTCACCTACCTCATAACCTATGAATGGTTCCTAACATACACTCATGTCTAATGCAATACCTGACACATGACATGTGTTCAGTAAAAGTTTAACAAATATGTAGGTGACTGAATCACTATTGATTCAATGATATAAAGACCCTAATCCATAACATTAAAATTTTGCATTGAGCCTGTGTTGGAAACCAGTAGATAATGTTTGAGACATTCATACTACTAGACTGCTTGCTATATTTCTTCATAGATCCCAAACTTAGCTTGTGTCCTAAATTACTTAGCCTATTAATTTTTTTTTGAAAGTACATATGTACCTTTCGCTTGGTTTCCTGCAGTAGCATTAATATAAGAAAATATGTTGTGCTCATAGCTTTTTAGACAGTATTAAGTCTTCATGATTAAACCTCGGGGAGTGTAAGTGACTAAATCTATCATTATAACTTGGATTTCCCTTCCTTCCTTCCTTCCTTCCTTCCTTCCTTCCTTCCTTCCTTCCTTCCTTCCTTCCATTCTCTCGTTCTCTGTTTCTTCCTCACCAGGGTTTCACTACTGCAGCCGATTTATTTCAGATAGAAAGACAAAGAAAGAGGAAAAGACACCACAGCACTGAAACATCCTCCACTCTCCTGGGCACTGTGCTTGAGTCTGGGTGGAATACTGCTCAGCTCTGGTTTATGGTGTTTCAGGAAATTGAACCTGGGACTTCAGAGCCTCAGGCATGAGAGTCTGTTTGCATAACCATTTTGCTATCTACCTCCACCCCACTCCTCTCTCTTACTCTCTTCCTTCCTCTTCCTCCCTTCCCTTTCAATTTCTCTCCCCACCAAAAATAAAAAAATAAAAATAATAACTTGGATTTCATGTTTTTAATTTCCATAATGTATACATAGAGGGAACTTTCTTCAACTTTCCACTAAATCAACATTGCTTAATGCCAATTAAATTATATGACTCTGTATAAATCATGGGTTTGTATATATTTAAATATATACTCTAAAAATTGAGTGTCTGATGTTTTAATGGACTGTGGCATTTTGTTTTTATGTAACATAACATTACTGAAAGATTTGGATATATTAATCCTTTTGGTAATGATCCACATTCTTGAAGGGTAAGCTCAGTTTACTGTGAAGGAAAAATAAATAATTTTCCAAGTAAAGAAAACCACATTTTGATGTTTGATGCAACCAAAACAGGTTCTAAAATATTATTTAGTTGGCCCATTCAGTTTGCAGTTAGTTTAATGAAAGAATTTTAACTTTTTATTTTTCTTATAGCTTATAATGGTTTTGTACGATATCAGTCAATCAAATTTCTAGCTAGTATGGTGACAATAATTATGCAAGCTCTATTCATGGGCACTCCCCTCCCACATACAAAGATGCATAGAAAGGCACATCATTTTCAACCAATACAGAAAACAATACCTGTCTACCTGTTAAATTTTCATTTGGTCTATTAAAAAATAACAATAATGGTTAACAAAATTTTGCATTTCTGTTGTCTGAATAACAACTAAAAAATATAATGCCAAGAAATAATAAAAATCCTTCATTAGACAAGATGTGGATTGTGATAGGGCATTATTTTCCAGTGCAATCTCACACCATGCTATAGGTCTGAGATGATTTGACTTGATGCTTTTGTTGTGCTAGTGGATAGCAGATGTTATATCCTTTGCTCTGGATGTGCTTTGTTACTCATTACTAAGTACCAGAAATGTACCTGGTGCTTGACAAAATATAAAACAGAGAAGACAAAGGCTTTATCTTTACCCCCTTTTCATTCCAGAGTGTAAAATAACAGCTAGCAGTAACAATATCAAATTGAGCACCAAGACAAGCTTAACCATAATGAAATACCAGGTGAGTTCAATTTAAGTGAAAATAAGGAAACGTGACTTGGAGGGCAGATGGTGCTTATTTAAAGGAAACTAAAACAGAATACTGAGACTAGTTCATTTATTTATTTTGAAAATTTATCTGTATTTTTCCTAGAAGGTGTGCCACAGAATACAACAAAATAATAATGGGATAGTAGGAGGCTGCTGCTTCTAAAATTAAACCATATTCTCTTGTGACTAGCCTTAAAATAATGAGGTACTTCGTACCTGTCTCCTTCTTGTTACCACTTTCATTATTGAATCTTATTTCCCACAGGGTCCAGTCAGGTCAACCTCTAATACCTACTTCACTTAATGCCCACATCACTTTTTCTATTGATTCTTTTAGTTTTGTGTTGTTATTATACACATCGCATCTGGTGCTCCATGTAGTTTAGTGTCTAGCTTACCCATGAATGTTCTTCAATCATGGTATTCACATACCATCTCAGGACCCTGATAGCATTTTGATTTTCTCAGGATTACATCTGCATCTAAAAGATTCATGCAACTAGTTAACAACAACAAAATAATTTAGTCCAAAAACTGAGTTGACCATAGGTTTATGTCTTTATGCCTACATGCTACTACAGTCCTCCTTGTAACAAACACAATGGACAGAGCAGACGTGATAGAATAGTATTTACTCAGTTATACTGATTTAACTTACATTTGCTGAGTTCTTGCTAGGTACTAATCATTGTTCTAAGTGTCTTATTTCAGCTTTCAGAAACTTTTTGATTATCTATGATGGAAATGAGCCAATTTTACATAAATAGATCAATGGATTTAAAAATGAGGAAAACAAACAGTGGAATATTATCCAACTACTAAAAAGAATAATGGAAGAGAGGGAACAATGGGCTACAGTACAGTAGGCTTGGGTGGTGAGTGACTTATACTACCATATTTGGGGATATGCGAAATTGTACCCTTGAAACAAAAACTTTTAAAACAGTAATTCCAAACTTTGATAAAAGTGAAAAAAAAAAGTTCTCATATATGATACAGCATGGATGAACCTTGAAAACATTGTTACTAAATGAAGTAAACTAGACACAAAAGGAAATATATTAGTCAACTTATAAGAAATATTTTAAATATCTCTGTGTTAGAATATATAATATATATGCCACAGCTTAGAAGCCATTACATATTCAACAGAAAGCTGTTGTAGGAATCCTATTAATTATTAGCTATATACTTTTTGAATTACATTAAAAGTTCAGTTTTGGAACAAAAAAAGTTTTTAAAAAATCTAAAATAAATACTGAAGATAGTCAAATTCATAGAAACTAGTGTATTAGAGGTTACTAAAGACTTGATGGGGGAGTAGTTATTAATAAGTATAGAATTTTTTATTATTTAATTATTTAAGAAAGAAGATATTAACAAAACCATAGGATAGGAGGGGTACAGTTCCACACAATTCCCACCACCCGATCTCCATATCTCATCCCCTCCCCTGATAGCTTTCCCATTCTCTGTCCTTCTGGGAGTATGGACCCAGGGTCGTTGTGGGTTGCAGAAGGTGGAAGGTCTGGCTTCTGTAATTGCTTCGCCACTGAACATGGACATTGACTGGTCAATCCATATTCCCAGTCTGCCTCTCTTTCCCTAGTAAGGTGGGTCTTTGGGGAAGCGGAGCTCCAGGGCACATTGGTGGGGTCATCAGTCCAGGGAAGTCTGGTCGGCATTATGCTGGCATCTGGAACCTGGTGGCTGAAAAGAGAGTTAACATACAAAGCCAAACAAATTGTTGACCAATCATGGACTTAAAGGTTAGAATAGTGCAGATGAAGTGTTGGGGGGGTACTCACTGCAGACTCTTGTGTACTTCTGCTTTCAGGTATATATTTTGCACTAGTTTATGGATAAGTGTGAACATATGCTCTATCTCAGGGGACCTGGTCTATATCTAGGTTTGGGACTTTGTTAGAAAGTGAACCACCTGGAATGGAATTAGAGAATACTATGAAAGGAAAGGTCTCACCCAAGTAATGAAGCTGAAGGGTTGTCATTCCACACCTGAAGTCTCTGAACACAGTCTGAAGTGAAGCATGCTGGGGTGGCACTCATTGCGTTGAGTAGGTTTTGGATCGGTGGGTGCAATATTATTTGATATGGATTGAGAGAAGCATGTAGGAAAGTGGGCCCCGCCCTAAGGTTCCAGGACTGGGGGAAATATAGACTCTATAGTGGAAATGTGAGGTTCCTGCCATCTTAGGGTTCAAGAAGACAATGGATAGTTATGGTTATCATCACATTTTTTGGTAATTGGGTTAACTTTGAAAAGTCCCTTTGTTAGGGTTTGCTGTATAATAATACCCAGCATCTTGTATATAGCTCTGCCACCGGTTGCTTCTGTTCTGCCTAGTATAGGCTTTTGAGAGAGTCCACATATCAAAGACTCAGTCTATATATTAAAAAGATTCAGTCTGTGCTTTAAAAAGTTCAAGGCATACAATCAATTTTTCCCCTCTCATATTAATTAAATAGTGATTTATATGACTACAATTTAACAAGAGTGTACATAACACCATTCCCACCACCAAAAAACTGTGTCCCATTCCACCCACACCCTGCCCCCCCACCGCTGCCCCGGGAAGCTGAATGTCCACCCTCCCCCTCACCACAGGGTTTTTACTTTGGTGCCCTACTCTCCATTTAGTCAGGTCCTGCTTTTAGTTTCCCTTTCTGTTCTTCTTTCTAAATTTCTGTTAATTAGTGGGATCATCCGATACTCATCTTTATCTTTCTGACTTAGCTGACTTAACATAATTCCTTCTAGCTCCATGCAAGATGGGTCAGAGAAGGTGGGTTCATTGTTCTTAATAGCTGCATAGTATTCCAGTGTGTATTTATACCACAGCTTTCTCAGCCACTCATCTGCTTTTGGGCACCTGGGTTACTTCCAGGTTTTAGCTATTACAAATTGTGCTGCTGTGAACATAGGTGTACACAGATTTTTTTTGTTGGGTGTTATGGAATCCTTAGGGTATATCCCTAGGAGAGGAATTACTGGGTCACATGGAAGGTCCATGTCTAGCCTTGTGAGAGTTTTCCAGACTGCTCTCCACAGAGCCTGTACCAATTTACATTTCCACCAGCAATGTAAAAGGGTTCCTCTGTCCCCACAGCCTCTCCAGCATTTGTTGCTACTGTCGTTTTTGATGTATGTCATTATCACAGGGGTAAGGTGGTATCTCAATATTGTTTTTATTTGCATTTCTCAATCAGCGAGTTGGAGCAATTTTAAATGTTTGTTAGCCTTTTGGATCTCCTCTGAAGTGAATGTTTTGTTCATATCCTCTGCCCATTTTTGGATGGGGTCATTTGCTTTTTTGGTGCTAAGTTTGCTGAACTCTTTGTATATTTTGGTGATTAGTCTCTTGTCTGATGTATGGCATGTGAAGATCTTCTCCCATTCTGTGAGGGGTCTCTTTGTTTGTGTGATAGTTTCTTTGGCTGTGCAGAAGCTTTTCAATTTGATGTAGCCCCATTGGTTTGTTTCTGCTTTAGTCTTCCTTGCAATTGGGTTTATTTCATCAAAGATGTCCTTGAGGTTTAGGTGGGAAATTGTTCCACCAATGTTTTCTTCTAAGTACTTGATAGTTTCTGGTCTAACATCCATGTCCTTGATCCACTTGGAGTTGATTTTTGTTTCTGGTGAAATAAGGTGGTTCAATTTCATTCTTCTGCATGTTTCAACCCAGTTTTCCCAGCACCATTTATTGAAGAGAGCCTCTTTCTTCCATTTAATACTTTGGGCCCCCTTATCAAAGATTGGATGTCCATAGGTGTGGGGGAATAAGTATAGAATTTATGTTTTGGTTGATGAACAATTTTAGAAGCAGTAGTGATGATTTTAAATGTTGTGGATCAAATTTATGCCACTGTAACTATACTGTTGAAATGACTAATTTTGTGTTATATACTTTACCACAATAAAAAATTGCTAAATGTTCTATAAATAAATATATGTTAAAGAGTTCAAATAAATAGATGTTAAAGAACAAAAAGCCTAGGAGGATAAAACATTGATTCATGATCTCAGCAATATTAACACCATCATCTCTTTTTTTTTTTTTTTTACTTTCTTATGGTCAAAAGATGGCTCCTATATGAATCTTTTTTAATTGGGAGGATTAAGAAATTTGTTGTATATATAATATATATATATTAGAATACTACTCAGCTATTAAGAGTGATGAATTCAACTTCTTCACCTCAATTTGGATGGAGCTTGAAGGAATCATTTTAAGTGAGAAAAATCAGAAAGAAAAGGATGAATATGGGGTGATCTCACTCACAGACATAAGAAATAAGGACAGAAATGGGAAACACAAAGCAACTCTTTTTTTTTTTTCCACTAGGGTTATCATTGGGACCCAGTGTCTGAACCACAATTCCACCAGTCTAACATTTTTCTTTTTCTTTTCTTTCTTTCTTTCTTTCTTTCTTTCTTTCTTTCTTTCTTCCTTCCTTCCTTCCTTCCTTCCTTCCTTTCTTTTTTTTTTCTGATAGAGGGTATAAGAAATAAGAGAGAGAGAGACCTATAGCACTGCTTCATTGCTTATGAAATCTCCCCCCAATGTAGGTGTGTGTGTGTGTGTGACAGAGAGAGCAGGATTTGAATTTGAGTCCTTGCACATAGTAATGTGTGCATCTATCAGATGCACCACCACCTGATTCTCAGTGCATCTTTACATTTTGCTTCCCTGTGCAAGGCAAGAAGCAGAGGCAAAGATGGCGGCACATGGTTAATTTTTTGGTCTTGTATCAGGAAGAAACAAAGTATTTCTTCAAGCTCCTAGTAAATTTCCTCTTATATCTAGGGTTGAACTGTGTCACAGGATTAAGCCTCCCCGATAGACAGGAGAGCCTCACAAAACTAGTGTTTAGTTTTTCCATCTTTTTCAGTAAAGGAGATAGATTGGGAATGAAATGTCTGTTAAGGAATGAACAATATCTGGCACGATGAAAAAAAAATTGAGGAACAGAGAAGGTAAATCATCTCAATTTGGCAGCTGACATTTTAGATTGAATGATTGTTTGAGAGGTTGTCTCATGCACTTAGGATGTTCAGCTATATCCCTGGCCTCTCCATACTAAACACAACTAATCCCCATGTCACAGTTATTAAAAAATAAAAGTGGTCCTCATCTTTAGTTAGGGGAAAGCTTCACAAACGGTGAAGAAGTGCTGCTTGTCTCTCTCTTTCTTTCTCTCTTCTATCTCCTCTTTCCCTCTCAATGTCTATCTCTACTCAATAAAATAAAAATAAATAAAATGTCTTTTTTTAAAATAAATGAAAGATGTCCCCAGTGCTGGGGAGTTAGCATAATGAATATGCAAAAGATTTCCATGCCTGAAGCTTTGAGGTCCTTGGTTCAATCCCCAATATTACCATAAACCAGAGCTGAGCAGTGTTCTGGTCTCTCTCTCTCTATTTCTCTCTGTCTTTTGGGGCTGGGGGCTGGGTGGTGGCTTACTTGATTATGAGCACATGTTATACCTGTCTTGCCCTCTATATCTCTCTTACTAAAATAAAACACACAATATATTTTTAAAAATAAGATAATATCTCTAGACATTGCCAGCTGTCTTAGATGGGAATTAGAAAATCATCCCAATTGAGAACCACTGGATTAGATTATTGGTCAAAAGTTTCATTGCTGACCATTGATGGAGGTGAAATTTAAACCAAAGACATCTCACTTTAAAACTTGTCTTCTTTGGGGACTGGGCGTAGTACACCCAATTGAGCATACATGTTACTATGCCCAAGGACAGAAGTTTGAACCCCCGCTCCCCACTTACAGGAAGGAAGCTTCACAAATGGTGAAGCAGCTCTGCAGTGTCTGTCTACCACTTTTCCTCTCTATTCCCCATTTCCCCCTCTCAATTTCTCTGTCTTATCAAACAGAATAGAAATATGGAGTGGGAAAATGGAAAAAATGGTTGCCAGGTGCCATAGATTCATAGTGCTGGCACCCAGTCCCAGCCCCGGCCAGAAACAAATAAAAAATCTGTCTTCTTATTGTAATGCAGTCTATGCAGCTGAATAAATGGCCTTGTAGTTGGAGCTACAGATCAATTGAACTAACTTGTCATTGACTAAATTAATTAAATACTCATTAAATACTATTTTGACTATCCACATACTTTTCCTTAGCATGTGATATTCAAGCATAACCTCGCATAGTTTAGAAGTATTGGGACATATAATACCATAACATGATCCAATAATTATCACTTAAATATTTTAAACAGGAAAAATTGGTTCTTGAGAGAGCAAAGTGTCCTGGATAATAAATGGTTTGTGACACTCCCAAGTTCAGCCCAGCTGAATAAATCTTAACTCTTAGTATTTAATTTCTCTCATAGTAATGCATAAATTAAATTATAATATTTCCTAGAGGGAATAATAATGAAAATATTGGGAGATAATGTTATAGTTTAAGGAACTAGAGTATGTTCCAGAGAATGTGAGAAATATTATAATCTAAATTGAGATTAATATTGTATCTCTACAATGTTAATGTTGACTTTATTTTGGAATGTTGCTATATTTTCATTAGGTGCATCTGTTTACATATTGCTCCAGTCACTAATCATCCCAGTTAATTCATCCGTGTATGCCATACATTAGTGTGATATATTTTACATTTGTTTCTTTTATCATCTCATTAGTTTAGTTAGAATATACCCTCCCAGCAAATGAATTTATATCTCCTCCGTCTTGTCTTCATTATTTAAAGAGGCATCTTCCTAATATTTTCTTTAAAAATGCAAATTTCTCAGCTGTGTGAGGTGGGACTAAGGAGATCAAATAGAGAGGACATGTGTTTCCCGTCTAGCTATACCATATATAGAAACCTTCATAGAAATTGATATAAATTGAAGCTTTCACATCAAGGAATAAAAGTTGAGCATTCAGCATCCTGGCAGTGGGGATACAGAGAGACACTCCCTGCCCCAAGAGAAAAAAGACACACCACCTGACAACTGCAATTGAAAGAGATATGCACAATATGGGACTATTATCTGACAAGCAAAAGTTATAGTGAATGAAAATCCTCAAAGCACAACCAATTATAATTCTGTGTATATGACTTTATAACACCAGAAAATGGGTAATTTAAGGCAGTAAATCAGGTCGGAACTGTGATGGCAGACTTGATCATTACTATAGCATGTTGGCAGCAGCCTTGGTAGATGGCATATTGGAATTCATTCTCCACCATAAAAGAGCCTGGGGCATACAGGGTGAGGAATGCACCATTGTGTGCTTGCTTACAGCCCGCCAGATTCTTCTCTACTCTCCCTAACCAGCACCAGAATGTGTGCAGATATGTCAGTGCATAGACTGAGGTCCCAGTCCCATATCAGAACTCTACTCACATCCATGGCAACCTAATGACTCCTGATTGTTACCCAGGTTCAAACATAGATCCATGGCTCAGGTCCTAATAGAGTGTCAAACATAATGAGAAGACAGAGGTTTGAAATCACCTGAACTGTTAGACTAAGACAGCAGCTTGGGAAAAAAACCTCCATTTCAACAGAGCTATGTAAATTCCCTAAAGAAGATCCCAAAGCTATGGTCTTATGGGTATTTGCCTAATGAAAATTACAATGGAAGAAAATGCCAATAAAGTTTGAAAGAAGTCACAATAGAAATCAGAGAAATAAAGAATATAGTATCTGAGGTTTTTTGTTTGTTTGTTTGTTTATGCAAGGAAGGGGACAAGAACTCTAAAGGTCAGAAAAGATCAGCATGATATATTAAAATTTTTGAATGTAAAGAACCACCCAAGAATACTCTTCAAGCTAGGTTACCACTCAGTTGTGAATGAGTAATGAAGAGCTTTCCAGATAAACAACAGCTAAAAGAATTCACCACCACTAAAGTGGACCTATAAGTAATACAAAAGGAATACACTCAATTTTCTCATTTGTGTAGGGTAAATAAATAAGGAAAGTCAGATAATGACAAGCCTTTGGGTTTGGGCTGCAGAACTGAAGTTGCCTTTATGTGAAAAGGGTATGGGTTGCAATGGTGATAGATTAGGTGGAGTGATATTGGTACTTCAGTGGTGAGGAGTGGTAACACATTTTCAAGAGATAAGAAATTATACTTCTAAAACAATCTTGAGAACAAGCATTAACTTAAAAACCAAAAATTTTATAAAAAATCATGAATTTCTACAAATATACTCCCAACATTAAAATGTCTGGATCATCAGCTTATTACTCATGCCACAGAATAATAAGAAAATAGAGGCAAACAAGTATAATTAAGTATATATAGGTTGAGTTTCTTGACTTCACTCAAGTTACTTGAGCCCTCCATTTTCTTATTTTTGAAATGAGCATGAAGTTTACTTCATAGCATGTGGCTAAGAATTAGAGGAGATATATGTCAGCTTCTGGGTAGAACACCTAGTGCATAGTGGCTAATGAGATATTGTTTATGGAAATCAGTACATTCATTCATTCACATCTCATGGATACGAGGAAGAATAAGACACAATTCTTACCTATAGAAAATTTGCTTTCTGGACTGTTTGCTCCACTGAGCATAAGATATGTCTTCAGTATACAAGTCTTTCACTTGTTTGGTCAGGTTTATTCCTAGGTATTTTATTAATTTTGCTGCAGCAGTGAATGGGAGTGATTTCTAGATATCCTCTTCTTCAGACTTAGTATGTGAGAGTGTCTATCTGTATCCCCACTGCCAGGATGCTGAATGCTCAACTTTTATTCCTTGATGTGAAAGCTTCAATTTATATCAATTTCTATGAAGGTTTCTATATATGGTATAGCTAGACGGGAAACACATGTCCTCTCTATTTGATCTCCTCAGTCCCACCTCACACAGCTGAGAAATTTGCATTTTTAAAGAAAATATTAGGAAGATGCCTCTTTAAATAATGAAGACAAGACGGAGGAGATATAAATTCATTTGCTGGGAGGGTATATTCTAACTAAACTAATGAGATGATAAAAGAAACAAATGTAAAATATATTACACTAATGTATGGCATACATGGATGAATTAACTGGGATGATTAGTGACTGGAGCAATATGTAAACAGATGCACCTAATGAAAATATAGCAACATTCTAAAATAAAGTCAACATTCACTTCCTTTCTAAGCCACACCTCCACCTATTATTACTTCCTATTGTTCTTTCTTTTTCCTTTTTTCTTTCAGATAAGCTAAATAGTGCCTGATTCCTCTGGTATTTTCCAGATTTGCTTCCTTTTCAGTGATGATATAAAAACTAAGATTCCTGGTGACAAGTGTTTTGAGTCTTTCCCCCGTCTAGGGGTATGGACCAAAATTCTTTTTGGGGTGCAGAAAGAAGGAGTTCTGGCTTTTGTAATTGCTTCTCTGCTGGACATGAACGTTGGCAGGCCTTTAGAGAATAACTGTAGTCTCTTTTTTAAAAATCTATTATCTAAAAGTAAGATGTTTATTATATAATTATAATCTTAACTACTAAAGATTTAGATAGAGTGTGATAGAAAGAATGTTTAATTCTTTCTAAACTCAGTCACTTTTCTGTCTGTTAAAATAAATGTGGGATATAAACATGTAGGAGATGCAACAAAATAATCTATATCTTTATCTTATATTAATTATTTCATTGGTTAATTAAGCAAATGGCTCATGAAATATGGCAGCCACTTTTACACTGACCAGACTACTTTAAAATCACCATCACAACCACTAAGAACCACTTGATTGGATAAAAAGGCATGTACCAAACTAAATTTTGACCCCAAAAACTGCTGTTCAAATACACAGTTGTAGCTAAGCACTAGAATTTGTATTATCTTGATGTTACCAGACTCATTAAATAAGTTTTTTTTTTTCTGGCAGGTGTCTGATGCAAATCTTCCCATTACTTGATATACAGTTGTTGCTGGCCCCAACTATTTGACTTGGAAATCTTTAGCTTGTGGTCCGGGAGGTAGCACAGTTGATAGAACACTGGATTTTCTGAGTTCGATCCCTAGCAGCACACGTGCCAGAGTGATGTCTGGTTCTTTCTCTCCTCTTATCTTTCTCATGAATAAATAAATAAATAAATTCTTAAACTTTTAGCTATTATCTCAAAACCATAATACGTATATTCATATCTTCAAAATGGGATTACCACTAAATCAAAATTCACCTCTTCTCCCAGCCCCTCACAGTAATAATTTTATCACAGATCAACTTTTTTTAATTGCAGAAATAGAATTGCTTGACTATAAAGATCAAGGAAATCAAAAAAATCATGTAATTCTCAGCTGCTAAACTAAAACTTTCTCAGCAACCATAAATCTTCTTGATGACCTGTTCTGCATATTCCAACCCTCATTTAATAGTTTAATTGCTCATCTTCCATTCTTTATAGGAAAACATGAATTTTTTATTTCTTGATTTTGCTTTATTATGTTCAGATGCTCCTATTTTTCATTTACTCTAAGACAGGGAGATGTTTTATGATGTTTAGGGATGTTTAGGGAGATGCTTTATAATGAAGAAGAAAATACATAGTTCCAAACTGAAATTTCATTTAAGGAAGATTTCTTTAGACACTGGGATGAAACTTTATCCATTACTTTTGTATTCTTGGATATGGTAAGGAATTTTCACATCTCTGATAGTGACCTTTGAGGTCTAGTAACATTAAATGGAAATGTTCAGGAGCCTCTCTCTCTTTGAAAGAGGGAGAAAAAAAGGGAGGGGTAGAAGGAGAGAGGGAAGGACATAGGGAGAGAGAGAGAAGTTGAGAAAGGGAGAGACTACAGTGCTGAAGCTTCTGTCAGTATGGTGGGAGACAGGGCTCGAACCTGGGTCATACATAAGGCAAAGAGCATACTATCCAAGTGAACTATTTCCTCACCCCTGAAAATGTCTCTTAAGTATAGTAAAAAAATTTTTCCTTAAACTAAAAGTCATTAGAAAAACTATACAACCTGAATTTGAATGGTAGTTCCTATGTAAAATCATATTTAGAACTTCCTATAGGCATGCTATCAACCTAGGCATGAAGCAATTTTTATTTTCCTCCATAGCATTTATTATAGCACATTAAGTACAAGTGTAAAAGAATATTCTGCTTAATTGAAAGTCACATATAAAAATAGGATTGAAAAAGTAAATATATCGGGCAGGGGTAGATAGCACAATGGTTATGCAAACAGACTCTTGTGCCTGAGGCCCTCTCAAGTCCCAGGTTCAATCCCCTGCACCACCATAAGCCAGAGCTGAGCAGTGCTCTGGTTAAAAAAAAAAAAAAGAAAAAGTAAATATATCTAGACTGGAAAGATAGTTCAATGAGTAGGGTACCTGCATTGGTTGAGGACCAGAACAACTTGGGAGGTACTATGACGATCGAGGAAGCTTATGTGTTATAGTGTGTTTCCATCTCATCCTCTCTTCTTCTCTCTCTAAATGAAAATATGGCTCCTGAGTGGTAGAATTGAGCATGTGAGAGGCCCCAGCTACACACACACACACACACACACACACACACACACACACACACACACGGGACTAGGTTCAATTAAGTGCATCACTATAATTTTACTATTCTCAGCTGCTATAATTTAAACCCATTAACTCCCTCAACTGAAGTATTTAGCAGATCCTCACATGAGTATCATCTTTTAGGGGTTAACCATCTGAAGTTGCTTGAAAAACTTTCTAAAAAGCCTTCCATTTCTCTCTAGTTATAATTTTTGCCTGCTGGATTTCAATTTAAAAGGGGGACACCTAGATAATGTGCTTTTTTGTCATGCACACTGGCTAGTGTCAAGATCAGTCCTCACCACACTGGAGGAAACTATAATACTTCGGTATCTTTCCTTCTCTGTGTCTCTGTCTAACTGTAAAAGTTGGAACAGTGAAGTTCCAGTGACAACAGCAATAAAAAACAAACAAACAAACAAACAAACAAAACCAAATAGTTTATTTGCCATTTTAAAGACAGATCCATTCGCTTTCCCAATCACCTCAAGCCTAGGACATACAGAAAAAGAAAGTAAAAATGCTGAAACCATTGAGCCCAATCAAAAAGAAATCTCTCAGATTCCCACATTTTCCCTATTATCTCCTCTGGTTTCATTGTACCTTGTTTTAAAGAATAATTACTTTCCTTGAAACTTTTTTTTAACTAAGTCATACACAATATTATATACTATTGAAGTATAAATGTGACATTTTCTCACCTATTACTGTTATGCTTTTTAATTTTGTAATTAGTGATTTAATATTTATTTAAAAATGATAAAATAGCAAGGGTATAATACCATACCAGTCTCACCACCAGAGATCTGTGTCCCTGTTCTCTACATTGGAAACTTCAGTAGTTCTCCCAAGATCACAGATATATATAAATAATATTTTTTTGCCCATTTTTTCCTATGGTTCTGCATTCTCTCTCTTTTTAAGTCACACCTATACCTATTACTACTTCTTAAGGTCCTTCCTTTTTTCCTCTTCTCTCTCTGGGTCCTGATGGAATTGGTCATCTTCCCCTAACATTTCTCCCCCTCTGGGAGTATGAGCCAACATTTTTTGGGGGGTGCAGAAGGAGGGAGTTCTGTTCTGTAATTGTTTCTCTGCTGGACAAGGGCATTGACAGATCAATACATACCTCCAGACTGTTTATATCTTTCCTTAGTAGGGCAGGGCTCTGGAGAGGTGAGGTTCCAGGCCACATTGGTGAGATCATCTGTCCAGGGAATTCAGCATAGAATCATAGTAGCATCTATAACTTGGTGGCTGAAATGTAGTAAGATATAAAGTAGGACAAAATGTTTAATAAACAGGAACAAAAATGTAGAAATTAAGCAGATGAAATTAGGGACTGTAGGTTGGAAAGAAGCTAGAAAATCAATTTAGGTATGTTCCTAGGGGCCCATGACTCTAATAATTTTTGCTTGAGCTTGATAGCTAACATAGAGGTAGCCTAAAAATATTGTCTGAGAAGATAGTGTCAGAGTTAAGAATAGGAGTAGAAAGTTGGATTAGGGCAGAGAGTAGCTCCTACACTTGAAGGAAGTATATAAATATAGCTAACTGTATACCCCATTGATCTGACCTAGGGCCCATTATTCATATTTAGCCACCAAAGCCTGTGTAACCTCTGAGTCCCTGTCTGCCTAAGCTTGAAGTGCATGGTCATAGCCGGGAACATTCTAGGCTGCATTCATTTCAGGATCAGTCTTCCATGATTGACAGAGTAGAATACCCTTCCTACTTTTGGAGAGTAGAGCAGTTCCTACCATTGCTACTTTATAGTGAGAACAAGGTCTTGGAGAAACCCTCAAAAGTTCTTATGATGATGTTCCTGATGGAAGTGACCAATGATGGTGGAGAGAGGGATACATTAGAGGTCTAGGTCCATCCTATCTATGCAGGAATCCTATGATTCCCTGACTAGGGCCTCAGGTGACCAAAAAGGCCATCACTAAATAATCCAGTCCCTTTACCTTTTTCCAGCTCTTGTTGTCCCTTCCTTATATGACGAGCTTAGACTTTCACCTAGCTATTAAAGCACTGAATATCATTTGTTGTATCCAAATCAGTATTAAGTTTATGAGGTCTGGCCTCAAACTGAAGAGGAAATACACCTAGGATTTTAGTGTGGTCTAAGTTAGCCTTGAGTTTTACTGCATTTACCTGTTTGATGATTCTAATAAATTGATATGCACTTTTTGCCAGTATATCTCTTGGTCAATTGTATACAGTGTTTCTTGTAAAGATTATCAAGGGGTGGAAATAATGCTGATGCTGTCAGAAGAGATTAGGGGATATATCTTACTTTCTTTTGTGTAGTTACTTAAGTAGATAGAGTGACTGAGGGAAGTGAAGTAGGGGGTAGGAGAGGAGGGTGTCTAGTCCTAAGTAATAAATATTTGATTAGAAAATTTATGGTGTCTTCTTTAAGCCATTCTACCACATTTCCAAGCTAATTACCTCTAAGCCTAATCACAAAGAACTAATAAACACTTTCACTTTGAGGTATATAGTTGCCAGCCATCATGCTTATAGGGCATTTTTGCCTACCTGAGTTTTTTTTTTTTTTTTTTTTTTAATGATCTATCACTGTCTGAAATACAAGTCCTTGTAATTCCATTAAAAAACCTATTCTAGTAAGCCCTTCCTAAGGAAGTCACTGGAAAATTCCCCTAACTATTCCCTGCTTGGAAAGTCATCTAAAACTTTAGCGCTGAGGAAGTGACACTGAATGTTTGGCAGCTTGGAATGTGTTCCTCTTGAGAGGCTGCCTGTGTGCAGAGTTGGCAGAGGGGACTAGCTTCAGAAGCTCCTCCAGTCACTCAGAATTGGAGTTCTTGATGGGATTTGGGGGATAAGTGAGAAAAGGAAGCAGAAACTATGGTTGATTTCATGCTCCCATGGCTTGCCTCTTGTGCTTTAGGCACAGCCCAGGGTTGTCCTGGCAAGAGTAGGAGCAGCTGGATAGATTAAAAAAGGCCTTTTGTCCCCACTATTCACAAACAGAGACCAGATTTGGGGTGACAGATGTAAAGTAGATAGGCAGGACTTCAGGCAAGTACAGAATGGTCTTAATACTCTGACACTTTTTCTTGATTAGCACATTTTAGGTTTTAATTATTTGGAATCTTTTAAGAGAGAAGGATTTTTACCCTGTGGATGTTGTCAGATTTCCATTCTCTCCAGAAAAAAAAATAATCCATAGCACTAAATACTTTTTAAATACTAAATAAATTTTTTCCTTATTTCATTTAAAGAAAGATTATTACTAAAAATGCCAATAAGAAAATCATGGGAAATAAGGCTTGTGTTTATGTGCTGTTAGAAACAACCATGTGCATTCTTCTCATATCCAGGCATTCTGAAAAGAAAGAACTGTGACCAAAGGTGATGTGGAAAACTTCATTATTAACAATAATATTGCAAGGAAACCAAAAGGGAAATTAATTTTCACTTTGAAGATGTTCACTAGAATAAACACTAAAATAATGAGTCAATTTACTCTCCTGAGAAAATGCCAACTGTTGCCGGATGCTTCCCATTGGGCTCCAGGTGGAGCAGTAATAGGTAACAAGTCTCTCTCACTGCCCTAATTCTGACTCTGTGTCAGGAGTCTTAAGAAGGGCATCTTTTTAAGCAATTAGAAATAATAAGTTGTGTTATTTGAAACCAACTTTTCCCATTGTCAAGACACCCAGAATTAGCTGGCTAATTTCCTTAAGACTGTTACATCTATCAGCAAATGACAGTAATAGAAGACAACTTAAAATCCAAAGGATGTTAATATTGATGACCATATTTTATGGACAGGCCTCAAAGGCTGGAAGTAATATAGAGTATATACATTAACACCTGACACAAAGACTAGTCCTGTTAGAGATGACTTTGGAAGTTTCAGAATAGTGAATTATATCAACAAGCCTCCCTTTTTTTCTCCCCCTCTGTCTCCTCAGCCCCCCTTTTTGCCTCCAGGGTTAGCACTGGGGCTCTGTGCCTGCACTATGAATCCACTGCTCCTATAAGGCTATTTTTTCCTTTTGGTTGCTCTTGTTTATTGATGTCGTTATTGTTATTGTTGTCATTGTTGTTGGATAGGATGGAGAGAAATTGAGAGAGGTAGTGAAGAGAGAGAGAGGGAGAGAAAGATAGACACCTGTAGACCTGTTTCACCGCTTGTGAAGCAACCCCCCTTCAAGTGGGGAGCAGGGGCTCAAACCCAGATCCTTGTGCCAGTCCTTGTGCTTCAAGCCAGGTGCAATTAGCCCAATGCACTATGGCTTGCCTCCCTCCTCTCTTCTTAACAGATCACTTTAATGTTCTGTTAAAATGGGGAAATGTTGATTTACAAGAGGTTTGTTGTCACAAGTATACAATTTTGAGTTTCCCCATGAGAGGTGTCAACACACCACACTCTCCATCAACTTGCCCTCCTCCTTCACCATAGGATACAGGGTGCTTACTTCCCTTTTCAGCCCTTTCTGTCCTTCTCTTTTAGGTTCTTGTATCAGCTTCAATAAACCGTGTCTAATTTTGTCATATGTTGTATTTTTCCTTTCTTTGTTTTTTTAGATTCCACCTATGAATGAGATCATCTGATAACATTACATCCTTCTCCTTCTGACTTATTTCACCTGACATAATCTCTTTAAATTTCATCCAAGTTGTAGCAGACGAGATGTATTTCACTAATGTATTTACAACAACTTCTTTAACTATTCATCTGTTGTTGGACATTTGAGTTGCTTCCTAATTTGGGCTACTACAAATAGCACTGCATTACATATAGGTATGCATGGACCTCTTCTCTTTTGTTTTCTAAGTTAGATCTCTAGGAGAATTGCTGGATCATATGGCAAGCCCATTTTTAGTATTTTGAGAAATCTCCAGACTGTTTCCCACAAGGACTAGATCAACTTAAATGCCCACCAACAGTGCAACCATGTTTCTTTTTCATATCCTCACCAGCACTTGCTGTTTCTGTACTTTTTAATGCTTGAAAGTCTCACAGAGATGAATTGATATCTCATTATCTTGATTTGTATTTCTCTGATAATCAGTGACTTTGAGCATTTTTATATGTTTATTGGTCATCTGAATCTCCTCTTTGGTGAAGAGTCTGTTCATATTCCTTCCCTAATTATTAATGGAGTTGTTTTTTAAGTACTGAGTTTTATGAGTTTTTTAAAAAAATATTTTGATTATTAGTCCTTTATCTGATGTGTGGCAAATAAAAATATTCTCCTGTTTACTAGAATGCCTTTTTGTTTTGGTTATGGCCCCTTCTGCTGTGAAGAATCTATTCAGTTTGACATCCTCCCATTTGTTTATTTTTACTTTTGTTTTCCTTGTTGTTATACCTAAGTTTTAGAAAAAGCACTTCTGAAGCAAAAATCATTGAGTATTCTGCCAGTGCTTTATTTTATGTATCTTAGAGGCTTTAATTAAACATCTAAGTCTGATCCATTTAGAGTTGAATTTAGTGCAAAGTGATATATACTAGTTCTGTTTCATTCTTCTGCATGTCACCACCCAATTTTACTGACACTAGTAAGCACACTCTTAAACCTTATGGCAGATTTCAAAGTACATGTTAGATAAATTATTTTCCTACAAAATGGATGAAACTGGAGGTGATTATGTAAAGTGAAATATAGAAGTGGAAGCATATAAGATGGCCTTGCTTACATATAGAATATAGATAACTAAAACAAGCAACCTTGAATAAACAGCATATAAAAAAGTAACCAAACTGTTTTTTAGACTTTGTAAAACTATGGTGTTTGTTAGAGGAGAGGAAGACACAGGAATTTTGTTGTCATGTGTGATGAATTATACATAAACATAAGCATAATTGTGAAACTGTACCTGTGAAATCTTATAATTCTGTAACCAAATGTTAAATAAGTGACAAAAATTTAAAATTAATAAAGACTTTTTTTCCTATAGAGGTTCATGGTATATAAAAGGCAGAAGTTTTTTTAAGTTATCTTTTAAAAGTAATGTTCTTTTAATATTTTATTTATTTATTTATTTAAGACAGGAGGGAGGAGAAACCAGCGTCACTGCTTCACCATTTGTGTAGCTTTCCCCTGCAGGTGGACAATGGGGTCGTGAACCAAGGTCCATGTGCATTGTAATGTGCACTCAACCAGCCCCCTTACAAAAGAAGTTCTTGGGGGCTGGGCGGTAGTGCAGCAGGATAAGTGCACATAGCACGAAGTACAAGAACCAGTGTAACGATCCCAGTTTGAGCCTCCGGCTGCCCACCTGCAAAAGGGGGGGGGGTCGCTTCATGGGCAATGAAGCAGGTCTGCAGGTATCTATCTTTCTCTCCCTCTTTCTGTCTTCCCCCCTCTCAGTTTCTCTCTGACCTATCCTCCAGCAACAACAACAGCAATGGCAACAAAAATAACAATAACAACAACAAGGGTAACAACAAAAGCAACAAAAATGGCCTCCAGGAGCAGTGGATTTGTAGTGCAGGCAGTGAGCCCCAGCAATAACCCTGGAGGCAAAAAAAAAAGTTAAACAATCTAGTAAATGAATAATAATTTACTGAAAAATTAGAAGATGGCTGGGAATGTCAGTTTGTAAATTTGCCTTTTTTTCATGTTCCTTTCCCTCAGAATTGACTTATCTAGTGCCATCTACATTTTAATTAAAAAAATTTTTTTTACTATTTATTTATTTATTCCCTTTTGTTGCCCTGTTGTTTTATTGTTGTAGTTATTGTTGTTGATGTTGTCGTTGTTGGATAGGACAGAGAGAAATGGAGAGAGGAGGGGAAGGCAGAGGGGGAGAAAAAGACACCTGTAGACATGCTTCACCACCAGTGAAGCAACTCCCCTACAGGTGGGGAGCTGGGTGCTCGAACTGGGATCCTTAGGCCAGTCCTTGCACTTTGCACCACCTACTCTTAACCCACTGCACTACAGCCCGACCCTTGCCATCTACCATTTTAAAGGATACAGGTTCTGCCATTCCAAGCTCCACACCTTAGTCCTCATCCAAAAAAAGTTCACAAACATCTCCATTTAATTGTGTTTTCCAAAAATAGTAATTGATGAGAAGTATGCTATAAACAATGTTAACCACATAAGATTGCTAAAAGCTCAAAGTTTCCCCCAAAGAAAATACAATAGAAAGCAAAGACTGTAGCATGCATTCCCCAGAAAGGAATAAAACTTAAAGGAATCATGTTAAATGAGTTAAGCATAAAAGAGAAGGATGAATACCAGATGATCTCACTTATAGGTGGAATTCATGAAACAAGGACAGAAAGGGCAAACACAAGGTTAAACCTGGACTGGGTATGGTGTATTGCTCCAAATCAAAAGGTTAGGGAAAAAGGAAATGGAGAGTGTGTTGGGGCCCTGGTACATGATTACGGAATAGGATCTAAGTTGGGAGTGAAGAGTGTTTTGTAGACACTTATCACAGGGAGATGAGAAAATATACCCATGTGTTCACAACTGTAAACTATTAATGACCCCAATAAAATTACCAAAAATGTTTAGCTACTATTAGCCTTCAGTTGCCAAAAAACCCTTTCCAATAGCATAAACAGTTAACTGACATATTTTTGCTATCATATATGTATTATACTCTTAAAATAAACTGAAATAAAAACAATTTTTAAAAGATTATATTGTTCTTGACTCGCATATAGCTTAATGGTCTCGGTACTATGCTCTATTTTTTTTTTCACAAACTTGATCATCATGAGGGAAGGGAAATGCCATTCTACAATTGTGTACTTCTGTTCAGTGGAACAGTGAGGGGATAAGGAACTGACAGGGATATATATCTCTAAATCAAAGCCTAGTTAGCCAATAAATAAATGTAGAAATTAAAAAGACAAATTCCTAAATATTCTGTACAAATAAAAATGTGTACTCCTTATTCTCTTATTTCTCCTCTTTGTTCTCTTCATCTTGTCTCTATCTTTCATGCCTTCCAACTGTATCCTTTTGCCTTTTAACTATTTGATACCCATTGTAAATTTTTACCAGAGTCCCCATTGCCTCCTCTCCCCATTCAGACTCCAGGATTCTTTACAGACAGGGAGAAAAATTTTCATTTTCATATCACTGTCAGCCATTACAGTCTTCACCTATCAGTAATTGTTGTTGAGTGACTTTGAGGTTGCAGGTGGTGGTGCCTATGGTTTACCTACAGCTAAAATGACAACCTTTCACATATTCCAAGTTCCTCCTGCTCACCAGTTTTTGTTCTTCTTTCCTACATTTTTCCATTTCAGTTATTTCTCCTCTTGAAGAAGTATAGCAAGAAGGTTGTTTCTTTCTTTTTTTTTTTTTTCTGTACTTTTTTGAGCAAATTCTGACTTTTTACATGAGACCAGGTCTTTACTTTGACTTTGTGTTTCTAAAAACTAAACTACCCAAATGATCCTCAAATTTTATTTGGCATCAGAATCACCTGGAGGGACCCACCCACAGAGTATCTCCTTCATAGTTCTGGGGTAGGTTTGGGAGATTTGCATTTCTCTAAAATCCCCAGGTGCTGCTAATATTGATTCTACTAGTCCCGAGTAACTTGGAGAATCATTGAAGAATTACTATTCAATTGTCTAATACCCTCTGCCCAGGATGGAAAGGAGATGTCTAGACATTAACCATGAAATAAGAATAACAGGAAGAATTGTTTTTGGCTTTAAACCTAAAGTAGAAAGCCTTTTCTTTTATTGCCATTATTTAATTCAAGTTACTCCACAGACCATAAGTAAAGTTATAACTGCTAAAAAGGAAAAAAGACTTGATATTTCTATATAAAAAGGTTAATTATGGTGTGCATGTCTTAAAGATCTCCTTGCTGCGTGAGCCATCTCCAGAAATACTTGCCACGGAACTGAAATAGAAATGACTATATGAGTAAATTATCACCCACACTCCTTGCATGCATCATTTCATACCATAAGCCTTTTTTCTTCTCAAGGAATAATGGTTTTACATTTTACTTTCTGATGGCACTCTAATTGCTAAATATAATAGGGGCATTATGCTACAATGTTAAAAGATTCCAAGTGAAAAGATAAGTCAAATATAGTCATCTCATTCAGCCAATGATTTTTTAAAGTGCTCCTTCCTCCCACCCCCTAGTTATCCCCCAATTCTGAATGCTCACAGGATGGTTAAAACTGAATGCCCTAGCAGGATAATGAAAAGGGATCCAACAACGCATGTAATCTTCATGTCTGCAACTATGACCCACTGGCCAGATATGGCCCACTGCCTATTTTGGTAAATAAGAATTTTATTGGAAAATAGGCATGTAGGCATGCCTGTTTGTTTATATTTTTGTGTGACTGCTTTCACAGTAGAATGACAGTTAAGTAATTGCAACATAGACTCTGTGGCTCAAAGCCTAAATTATTTACTATCTTGCCCTTTACCAAAAAAGTTTGCTGAACCCTGCTCTAGTTCAATCTACTCATTTGGCAGGTGAACAAACATCCTGAGAGCAAGAGAGAGAAAGAGGTAGCTCAAGAGTATACACTCAAACAGAAATGGAATTGTGAAATGCCAGGCACCCTCACCTCAGCAAACCCTATAAGAAGTTTGCTTTATTTTTCCTTCTTTTCTTAAAAAACTTTATTTATAAAAAGGAAACACTGGGAGTCGGGTGATAGTGCAGCAGGTTAAGCGCAGGTGGCACAACACAGAAGGACGGGCATAAGGATCCTGGTTCGAGCCCCCAGCTCCCCACCTGCAGGGGAGTCGCTTCATAGGCAGTGAAGCAAGTCTGCAGGTGTCTTTCTCTCCCCCTTCCATCTTCCCCTCCTCTCTCCATTTCTCTCTGTCCTATCAAACAATGATGACATCAATAACAACAACAATAAAAATAACAACATGGATGACAGAGGAACTAGTGGGGGCTAAATTGTTATATGGAAAACTGGTAAATGTTATGCATGTACATACTATTGTATTTACTGTCAAATGTAAAACATTAGTTCCCCAATAAAGAAATTAAAACAACAACAACAACAAAAGAAAGGAAACACTGACAAAAACCATAGGATAAGAGGGGTACAACTCCACACAATTCCCACCACCAGAACTCCGTATCTCATCCCCTCCCCTGATAGTTTTCCTATTTATCCCTCTAGGAACATGAACCAAGGGACATTATGGGGTGCAGAAAGTGGAAGGTCTGGCTTCTGTAACTGCTTCCCTGATGAACATGGGCACTGACAGGTTGATCCATACTCTCAGCCTGCCTCTCTCTTTCCCTAGTGGGGCAGGGCTCTGTGGAAGCTGGGCTCCAGGACACATTGGTGGGGTCTTCTGCCCAGGGAAGTCCAGTTGGCATCACGGTAGCATCTGGAACCTGATGGCTAAAAGAAGAGTTAACATATAAAGCCAAACAAATTGTTGACTAATCATGAACCTAAAGGCTGAAATAGTGCAGATGAAGATTTGGGGGTCTCTGTTTTGTAGATAGTTAGTAGGCCTATTTGAGTTATATTCGAAAGGGGCCACTCCAAAGCTAACTTTATCAGAGTAAGGAATACAAAAGCTGAATAAAGGCAAGAAACTGGCATACTCTTCTTCTTCTTCTTCTTCTTCTTCTTCTTCTTCTTCTTCTTCTTCTTCTTCTTCTTCTTCTTCTTCTTCTTCTTCTTCTTCTTCTTCTAGCGTTTGCCCTTCTTCCGTAGCCAGTCAACAGCATCAGGTTGAGCCTGATGTAAAGTTTCGAGACCTCCTTTGAATCTGGAGAGGTGGCAGTCGTTGACTATGTGGGTCACAGTCTGTCTGTAGCCACAGGGGCAGTTCGGGTCGTCTCTGGCTCCCCAGCGATGGAACATAGCAGCGCACCGGCCATGGCCTGTTCGATAGCGACTGAGGAAGGCCCAATCATAACATGCTAGGTCAAAGCCAGGTTGACGCTTGCAGGGGTCTGTGATGAGGTGTTTGTTCTTTACCTCAGCTGACTGCCAACTCTGTTTCCAAGAGTCTGGAACGGAGAAGTTCAGTGTAGGCGTAGGAGACCAGATTGGATGACGAGACATCAAGCGTTGGACAGGGTGGGCAAAGATATCCACGTATATTGGCAGGTCCGGCCGAGCGTAGATGTGGGAAATGAACTTAGATGATGCCGCATCCCGACGAATATCTGGTGGGGCGATGTTGCTAAGAACTGGCAGCCATGCAACCGGGGTGGAATGGATGGTTCCAGAAATTATCCTCATGGAGGAATATAATTTGGAATTGACCAAGTGGACATGGGGGCTACGGAACCATACTGGGGCACAGTATTCTGCAGTGGAATAGCATAATGCCAGAGATGATGATCGTAGTGTGGAAGCGCTTGCGCCCCATGAGGAGCTGGCCAGTCTTGCAATGATCCGTTACTCCTCGTGCCCACCTTTGCTGCAATTTTTATGAGATGTTTGTGAAATGACAGAGTGCGATCGAGAGTAACTCCAAGATAGACTGGCTGGGCTTCATGCTGGATTCTCATATCGTCAAGCTGCACATTAAGCTCATGCGAGGCCGAGGCATGGTGTAGATGGAAAACAGATGATACCGTTTTTGCAGTGCTAGGCATTCATTAGTCGCCATTTTTTACAATAATCAGATATCAGAGACATGTCTTTCGTGAGTGTTTCCTCGAGGAAGTCGAACTTGGATGCCTGAGTTGCACAGCAGATGTCATCGGTGTAGATGAACTTCCTTGAAGAAGTTTCTGGGAGGTCATTGATGTAAATATTAAATAGCGTAGGAGCCAGAACAGAGCCCTGGGGAGGCCACTTGAGACAGGTCTCCATCTGCTAGACTTGTCACCCAGATGCACCCGGAATCTTCTGTTTTGGAGAAGAAACGATATAGTGTTGGCCACCCATGGAGGCAGGCATCTTGAGATCTTGACTAGGAGACCATGATGCCAGACCGTGTCATAGGCTGCTGTGAGATCAACAAAGACAGCACCCGTCTTTAAATTTTTCTGGAATCCATTTTCAATGTAAGTTGAGTGGGCCAGGACTTGTTCGCAGGTAGATCTTCCTGGGCGGAAACCAGCTTGGGCAGGTGATAGGAATTTCTCTGTAAGAGGAGAAATTCGTGACAGAAGCAGCCTCTCAAGGAGTCTGTAACACACGGAGAGGAGAGAAATTGGTCTATAGCTGGCGGCCAGTGTTGGGTCTTTCTTTGGTTTCAAAACTGCTATTATCTTCGCACGATGCCAAATTTTGGGCATAGATTCGGATTCCAAGATGTGGGACAGGAATATAGTGAGCCACTTCTTTGCCGTGGGGCCCAAGTTAAGAATGAATTCTGGGGTGATGTTATCATAGCCAGCAGCCATTCCCGGTTTAATCCTCTTCAAAGCGTCTTCCAGTTCAGACAGTGTAAAGGGAGAGAGTTTTGGACATGGACAAGATAAACGGAAGTGGGATGACCACTCATGGGAAATTTTTCTTTTCCAGACTGGGTCGATCTTAGCACGTCCAACTTGAGTTAGGTGACTGGCCACTGAGTTTGGAGATACGGGAGGATGGGAGACGGGAGAGGGTTGGCTACCGGCACCCAGACTATGAAGAAGCTTCCAGGCCTTCCTACTTGAGTGGGTGAAGTTCAGACTTTCCGTGAGTTGTTTCCAGTGGGCTTGGTGTGCTGCATCCAGGGAGGCAATGAGATGGTCGGCCACATCTGGGTCACCCGACTCATCATACTGTTTTAGTAGTTGCTCGCATTCAGCATCAAGACAAGGCGTATAGTTAGCACGTCTCCCACAAGGAATGGCTTGGGAGGCTGCTTTGAAGATGGTTTGGCGGAAGCGCCTGTAGGAATCTTTAATGGCATACTTTAATGACTCTTTAGTCACTATTAGGCTACCCCATCAGCTGGAGCCCTAGTAGTGGAGTCCTGAGATTCCCAAACAGACATGATTGGCCTAGACCTTGAATAAATCCCTCCCTCCATTGTTCCTGGTCATCTCTATCAAAACAACACAATAGACCCCTTTGTGGGCCCCCATAGGACCTTGCCCTCAACATGGACCAACAATGGTAGAGAATGTTACATCCTCTGAAGGGAGGCTGGACAACATACTCTTTCTTTCACCTGAGGATCATGGGTCCTAAAATTGGGGCAGCTTGGAACGTTCCTACTCATGACCACAGAATGTGAGCTCAGATCTACAAGAATGCAGAGGTTACATAGACAGACTCCTAAGCTGAATATGGGCCTTAGATTAGATCAAATCAATGGGGTTCACAGTCAACAATATTTATACACCTTTCCCATATTTGGGAGCTACTCTCTTCCCTGATCCAGCTTTCTGGTCCTTTTTCCAGCCATGACATTATATTCCCAGACAATAACTTGGGTCCACCTGCATATCAGATTTCAGGCTCAGGAAAAAAAAAGAAAAAAACCACTAGTATAGTCATGGGCTGTTTCTTCTTCTTCTTCTTCTTTTTTTTTTTTTTTTTAATGTAGAGACAAAGAAGGCAGAGCGGTAGGAAAGAGGTAAGAGAAAGAAAGGCTACAGTGATGAAGCTTCCTTCAACATGTTGGAGGCTGGGCTTGAACCTGGGTCTCACACATGGCAGAACTGTGTGCACTATCCAAGTAAGCTATTTTGCTGACCTAAGAACTTTTCTTTCAAGGGTCAAACCTACACTACTTACATTAGAGAAAACACTGGGGTATCTTCTCATTACAGTTTTCAAAAAGACCTTTCATAAGGCAGATCCCCCCCAAAAAAAAGAACAATGTGATAAAAAGTATGTGATGCTAGTTCAAAATGTATGAATGAAATATTTTTTCACACATGTACAAAAAAAGCAGCAGCTTTACATGTAGGTTCTGGTTGCAGCAATGAAAAAGATATCTTTTACTTAAGAAACAAAAACAAGTGAAATATAAATAAATCCTTTCTCTATATCTGTGGTTCTGAGGTTGCTAAATGGAGAGAGAGGGAGAGAGAGAAAGGAGACACACAATGGCCTATTGTGGAGGACAAGATGTGCTAACATATTTGAGGAAATGGGACAGTCTATCCCTGAGACACACACTCTACTAAAATCAAATTTCTTTGATAAAAGAAAAGCTGGGGCAAAACTGTATATGTGTATGTGTGTTGGATTTATTTTTTCTTTACTGTGGGGTATGATCCCAAAAGTATGATAAGCCTTGATGTCTGAAATAAAACTACCAATAAAATAGAAAGAATAAATAGAAAGAAAAAGGCCTCTTTCATTGATAGACCCACTAGGATTAGCTTGTAAATTAGAAAATATGCTAACATGTCTTTTAACACACACTAGGATCCAGAACATTCTGGAGAATGTGCAAAATGGTGTGATTTCTTAATTTCTAAACTTCTTAGATTCATTAAATTGACCAAAGTCTTGGAATTTAATTGTTTAACATAAATTATGTATCTGTGTCAGAAATAGAATGATATGATAATCAAAGTATCAGTGATCTCCCAATATTCTCTTACTTGTATCTTAAGGGAAACATACTGATTTTGTAAATAAACATGTTTTATTCTGTGAAGGAACCCAAACTCTCTATATTTTTTTAGGTAAGAGCACAGAGTTATGCCATTAAAGAAGAGTATTTACACCTAAAGGAGCAATATTTTATTTGTTTCTTCATCAGCTTTTTATTTGGGTAGCTCCTTTGTGCCAGGAACCTACTGTGTTGAGAATGATACACACACAAAATAATAATAATTCACAGTCAGAGAAGGGCATCATTTAAAAACACATAGTACATTGTCTCTTCAAGTCTCTAGAAAAAGCACTAGGAAAGATGAATAAAGGCTTATTGTGCAGGTGTGCACATCCCCAAAAAATAACTAAATTTTAATGTTACCTTTCTTGGGAGACATTCTTGACTTCTTAATCTTATTTAAATCTCTCTGTTCTGCATTTCTGTAGCTTGTATCTTTCATAAGATTTCTCTGTCTAGTCTTTAGGAGAGATTTAGAAACTGAAATGTGAGTGAGTGAGTGAGTGAGTGATTGAATCAGTGAGCGCATACAAAAGACAGAGGTATAAACCGTTATAGACTATTTTCAGAAAATTGCTCATATGACAAGTCAGCATGGAGAAAGAAGGGAAAAGACAACTGGTAAACGAGTCTGGAGAGGTAAGATAATATTGTGAAGGGCCCTTTATACCATCCTAAGAATTTGGACTGTACTATTTTAGCAATTCCTTATTGGTTCCTTATATGTGCTTATTTGGTGGTATTAGACTTTAGATGTACAAGATATGACCACTGACTTTGTGGAATTTACTGATTCACTGAAAAAAGAAATTAATTATAGAACACATGAGCCCTGGAAGCAGACTGTCTGTATTCCAGTTTTCATTTCTCCTTTAGTGTGTGTGTGTGACCTTCAATTTCTCAGTGCTTTACTTTCCTTAAAAAAGTATTAAAGAACCTATCTCATAGTTACTATGATGATTAAAATGAAATTTTAATTTCATATTAATATTCATAGTGTATGTAAAACTGCCTGATACATGGGAAGTACCCAATAAATATTACTCTTTTTTATGAAAACAGATAGTGAACAAACTCTTTGAAGCAATTTGAGCACTATGGAAGGTAATGCTCAGCATGCAGTAGAGTGTAATGGAGACAGATGGTGATGGGTAGGGAGTAGCTTCCCTGGTCTGAAGACTACTCTGGAGATCTGGAAAGTCTGTTTAGGAGATGAGTGGGTGGAAAAATATTCTAAGATAAGAAACAGCATGTGAACAGGGAGGTAACTCTATTTGGGGTGGGAAAGTGAAAAAAGAAGAAAACCAGTCTGGCTACAGTTTATGTGTTGAGAGGACTAGAGGAAGATGAGTGGAATTGAAGCTGGAAAGGCAGAAAGAGGACAGTTCATGGAAAATCCTGTGAACTGTGGTAAAATTGTGGGTTATATTCAAATCAGTAGTGATGTCTGATGGGGTTAAGTTTGGGACTGACAAAACAGAATAGTGTGTGTGTGTGTGTGTGTGTGTGTGTGTGTGTGTGTGTGTGTGTGTGTGTTTAATATGAAGAAAAGTAGACAGGTTCAAGAAATTATAGGAACTGAATTAGTTGGTGATTGGCTTGATATAAGATGGGTGAGAGGGAAAGGTATGTTTTCCAAATGTCTGAATTGAGCCATTGAACCATTTACTCAGAACATGAAAGGAAGGCCACACTTAAATTGAGGTTCCAACATGGATTATGATGGAGCTCAAAATATAAATGATCAAAAAAACCTGGGCATGGATGACTTTGGCAAGAAAAAGTGTAAAAAGACAATTAAGATGGACTTTGGGAGTAGAGGAGTCCAGAGAAGACTGAGAAAATGTGATAAAAAAGGTCAGTTAAAAAATAAATGAGCTGGATGGTTTCACTCATATGTGGAATACAGACAACTGAAGCAAATGGATTTTTTAAAAAAATACAAAGTTAACCAGATTGTCTCTGGAATTTTGTAAGAACTCTGGTGGTTATGAAGAGTTTGGGGGTGGTGGGGGGAACACAGAATTTTGGTGGTGCATGTGATCACTTATACTTACCAAGTATGGGTGTAAAAATTATACCCCTGAAGTCATATATATATATTTTTTAGACAGAGCCAGAGAGGCAGAGTGAAAGAGACGACAGCACCAAAGCTTCCTTCAATGTGTGGGCTAGGCTCGAACCTGGGTGAAATCTTAAACAATTTTGTCAAACTCTGTGACATCTCTAACTTAAAAGGAGAAGAAAAAAATAAGTAAATAATACTAACTTGAATGCATAGTTTAGTAAAGTTAAAAAAAAAAAAGGTGTTAGTGTTACAGAAACCATCAGAGGAGAAAAGGAGAGCAAGGAAGATAAGATTAATATTATAAATTGCTGTCTCATTTATTAAGATTGAAATAATTGGCTGGATTTGGCAGTTGTCCCTAAGCACAGTCTTCTACAACACTTCTAGAGTCTGATCATGCTGACCTTTTGAGATCCCACCTCATACTGTAGCCAACATTAAACCTACCAAATTCTACATTAAATTTATTTTTAAAATTTAGGGGATTAAATTTTCCCTTTGAAACTATTGCTATTTAAAATGTACTCGTTTTCTTTTTTTCATGTAAGTCAATGAATTTTTCTACAGATCTCAAAACATTTTTCAGGTTCTGGAAAACCCAGACCTAGTCACTTTCAGAGACAGCTGTGATAGGCAACGGGTTAAGGAATGATGAAACTAAGGCTCTAAGTACAGACTTTTCTTCTACATGCATTAGTGGGAGAGTGAAGGAGAGAGGCAAAGACAGACCACAAGTGAAGAGTATGATTTAAGAGTTTTTAAATATGGGGGGAAAAAAAAGGAAAACAAATCAACAATAAAAAATGGTAATGTAGGCACCAAGCCTCAGTGATAACCCTGGAGGCAAAAAAAAAAAAAAAAAGTAAATGATATAGAAGAGAGCAGAAATACTTGATCAAAATGCTGTTTGAAGAGATAAGTATGAAGGGATTGAGAACATAAGAATTCACCATCTTTGAAAGTATCTTGTTCCCTTGAGTCAAGATGGCAGTAGAATAGGACAAATGAATGGAAATATTTCACACCCTAAAGCCATTATTAATGAATGTTAGAATCAAGACTATCAGAAAACTAAAACATATCATTCAGGCCATTGTTCTCCTAACTAGGGGGTGGGGGGATTTTTTTCTTTCTTTCTTTCTTTCTTTCTTTCTTTCTTTCTTTCTTTCTTTCTTTCTTTCTTTCTTTCTGTCAAGGGTCATTTGTATATTTATAACATCATTCTAGGACCACACAAAACTATCAATTAAAAAATTAGCACTTAATGTTGCCATGAAAAAAGCTCCAGTTGTTTTGACAGAGCCAGACCAAATGATGTGGACATTCCATACCCTTTACCTAAAGACAGAGAATATGAATAAAAGACTGGCACTGGGAGGTTATAGCAGTGAACAACTTTGTTCTCCCTGGTGGGCCAGAATGGAGAGAGGGTGGTGCTTGGGTGAAGGGTGAGGTGTGATAGCTCATGTGTTGAAGAAATGTAAAATTGTACCCCTGAGATAATATAATCTTGAAAAACAGCATTTCCTTAAGAAAAAAATCTGATTCATAAGTAATCCTAAAGTACTTTGATGATGGTATAAATATTGTATGTTGCCTGTTGTGATTTAACTCTGGTTCTCTTACAAACCAAGAAGAGGCAAGTACTATCTGGGAGTAAGTCAAGCAAATTGATTTGCTTAAAGCACCATTTAATAGATTAGTTCATTTACACAGAAAAAAGCAAGAGGTGTATGGAAAGTGCATTAATTCTCTGGATCATTGGTACAACATTTGTAAATGATTGCTATGGTACTAAGTGGTTCCTCTAATGACCCCAAAGAGTAAATGATTCCCCCAAAGAGTATCAGATGGTTCCAAGTGGTCATTTTCCATTTGTGACTTGAGGTGATTGCAAATGCTTTTCAAGAGCTGGGTCAGTGGCCCAATTCCCACTTTATAGATAAAGAAACTAAAGTTTATTCTAGGTCACATGGCCTTTTAATGACAGAGCTTAGATTAGATATTAGCCAGCACTGCTGCTGATACCAGTTAGTATTTCTGAGATCATCTGAGCAAATCTTTGTCACTTAAAATATAAATGTCCACAGTAAAATATTACATATTTAACTCTGTGGGATATTCATGTGATCTTAATCCCTAATAAGGCTGAATTGAATGGTCATTTACCAAGAAAAAAAAAAAAAACACTGTTTAAATTGTGGCATTTTTCTGTTGATAAGTGATTGTCAGTTGTAGAAATAGAAATGAAACACAAATTAATCAAGAAGTCAGAGGTTTTTTTATAATAGATGTTGGGAGGAAGTTCCAAGTCTTATGAGTGTGTTTATCAGGCTCATCTATTGAATAAATTGCATTATCTTTGGAGATGTTATTTAACTAGACTTGAGTATTTCAGAGCCAAAAGTACTGCCAGATCTTTGACTTAAGGAGTACTGATTTTACAAATGAAAACATTAACTCAGAATGACCTAACCAGCCTTTTCTGGCCAATATCACAAACTCATATTATGAAAGTCAACATGAAAAACCTAGAAGTTTAAGTCTAGGAACTACTTTTGGAGAGGTAGCATTACTCATGGTCATTTTAATAATTCAGCCTTATTTAAAAGAAAAAACAACTACCATTTCTTCATAAAAAAATAATAAAGTATGTACAGTTATGAGACCTTTCTCCTTCAAAAAACACAACTTAGTATGTAGAGAAAAAAAAAAAAGGAAGGAAGAAAAAACGTAATACCAAATAATAAGCATGTTTGAGTGAAAAAATTCCATCCTATGGTTTTTTCTATTCTAAACCTCAGTTACTTCCATTGTCAAGGACTTCCAGGAATTTTGTGACCAGATGCCCAATTGTGAATTTCCTAGAAAGAGAGAAATAAAAGCCACAATGAAAATTGTGTGAATATAGTTGAATCTGGATAACCTTTAATGATGCTTCATATTATATTATTTATGTATGTCTATATTATGTAGCTCACATAGATAAGAAAGCATCTATATGATCTCTGCCAAAAATGGTAGTATTTTGGTAAATGAACCAAGAAAGAAGACATCTCTGGGTTCTGGGACTGTATAGAAAGGGACATTGATTTTGTTTGTTGTTTGTTATCTGTATTTGGTGACTAGATTTAGGATATAAGTGACAAAATAACCCACTTTAACTAATGGTAGGGATTCCCTGTTGATATCGTGGCTGAATTCGGTCAGTTCAGCAAACACAGAAAAAAGTCAGACTTAAATTAATGGCCAAGAATGACTTGAAAGGAAATCCAGTTTTCTTGTCTAAATAACAAACACATCCATTTATTAATCACATCCATGCATCAATCTCTGGATATTTGAGTTTTTAATATCTAAAAATTAAGAATAACTATTATCAAATTCACTGATAATAGTACCCTTGTACTATATGCCATCTCATATATAACAAAAGTTTTTTCACCTCTTATAACTTCATTTCATATTCACAATGAGTGTCATGTACAGTGTTATTATGCCTACTTAACATATGAACAAGGTGGAAGGTATTGATACAAATGGTCTCATAAGCAACATTGCCTTAAAAGGTCATGTTGGCAGTTCCTTTGTGATGAATAATAATTTCTTTGCTCAGTGAAGGGAAGAATCTTCAAAGCTTAACTGCCATTTAACCTGAATGTTGGCTGTAAATTTGTTCACCCTGTCCTGGAAACACAAGCGTACCACTGACATATCTTTATGAAATTCGAGTTATGAACCTTTTTCTAGCAATAAAGGTTGAAATAAATTAAGGGTCATGCAGATTCAGTGTATATTGTCAGTTGGTGGTAGGTGTTTGTAAAAATGACCCAAATTAATAAGTTTGTTAATGACTCTTCCTACATTTCTGTATACTCAGCTATCAGTGTCAGTGAGTTTTGGACTTGGGCTGTACTTTCTGCTTCTCTTTTCTATTTGAATTAAGGTTACTTTATTTGCATAGTGCACTTTTGCCAGCCTGGTAGTGGTTCTAAATGCCTACAGACAAATGCTCCCTGAGAATCTAAAATATTCTTTGTATGTCAGCTGTTGTGCCCCTTTGGTCCCTCAATTTGCATAAGGTATATTATTCAACAAGAGAGCTTTTCTTTCTGTTCCACCAAATGCAGGTGTGCAGTCGTGGCATGAGTACTGTCATAATTGGTCATATCAATTGCTCCACAGGTTCAAGTCTGAAATTTTTGGTTTTCTATAAAGACGATACAAAATTACATTGTCTACTTTTTCCCCTCACAGTCTTGTGAAAAACAATCTCACAAATGGAATCATACACTGCAGGGAAGTTTTTGGATGATGGGGTGTGTAGAACAAATTTTTCCCCAAAATCCTAAGTAAATGAATACATTGGCTTACTTTTTTTTTTTTTTTCTAAAATAGCCTTCCAAGTTTCTTTTATGTGTGTGAATAAACAAAACAAGTATTCTTAAAGTCTTTCTCTTCAAGCATTACTTTTCTCTGGTAGTCACTTTCTATAAAATGTGCTTGTGTCATTATGCCAAGAACTGATATGTTCTTCCTTCTCAGTTACATTTATATATGTCTACTGAAGTAACATTCAATTAAACGGAAGTAACATGAAAGGAGATACAAACATTTTAGACATTATAAACTTGGGTCCTCACATATGATAATGTGTGTGGTCTACCAGGAGAGCCACCACCAGGCTCCACATCTAATGTTTTTAAAAGTATAAATTTCAGGGCCAGGTGGTGGTGCACCTGGCTGAGCGTACATGCTACAATGGGCAAGGATCTAGGTTCGAGCCCCTGGTCCCTACCAGGGGAAAGCTTTGCAAGTGGTGAAGCAGTGTTGCAGGTGTCTCTCTGTCTCTCTCCCTCTTTATCTCTCCCATCTCCATTTCTAACTGTCTCTATCCAATAAATAAATAAAGATAATAAAAGAATTTTTTAAAGTGTAAATTTCACACAAACTATGATTTTTACTAATAATTAAGATTTAATTTACGACAATATGTGATTTTGAACTCTCAGGATATATTCAAATTAAATAGTTATTGTTATGAAGCATTGTTCACTCCAAATTTTCAAGGTCATTAAGTAGAAATATAAAGAAATGATACAAATATCTTCTTCAGTTTTCATTCTTAGGTTTGTTCAAAATGTTGACCAATTCTGTTGAAGACCCTCTCCCAGCCCCTAATTCCTCTCTTCTTTTTGTTAAATTTAGAATCTAAGTCAAATTTCTTTTTTTTCTTTCTTTTTTGTTGATGGTGAGTTTTTTCCAATTATTTTATTTTATTAGTGATTTAATATTCATTTACAAACTTGTAAGGTAATGGGTATAATTCCACACTGTTCCCACCACCAGAGTTCTGTGTTCCCATTCCCTCCATTGGAAACTGCAGTAGTTCTCCCAAGATCACAGATACGGGTTGACTGTTATTTATATTAAACTATCTGTATTTATCTATATTTGTCCTTTTTTTCCCTCTATGGTCCTACTTTCTCTTCCTTCCTAAGTCACACTTAAACCTATTATTACTTCTCACTGTCCTCCTTTTTTCTTCTTTTCTCTCCTGGTCCTGATGGAATTGGAGTTCAGAGTCATCTGGTCATCTTTTCCTATGATTTCTCCCCCTCTGAGCATTTGGACCAATTTTTTTTTTTTTTTGTTCCTTGTTGTTATCGATGCTGTGCTTATTATTGTTGTTGTTATTGATGTCACTGTTGTTGGATATGACAGACAGAAATCAAGAGGGGAGGGGAGGGGAAGACAGAGAGGGGGAGAGAAACACTGCAGACCTGCTTCACCACTTGTGAAGCGACCCCCCTGCTGGTGGGGATCTGGGGGCTCAAAGCGGGATCCATAAGTCGGTCCTTGCCCTTTGTGCTATGTGCGCTTAACCCAAATTGCGACCGCCCGACCCCCTGGACCAAATTATTTATGAGGCACAGAAGGTGGGAGTTCTAGCAACTGTAATTGTTTCTCCACTGTACATGGGTACTGGTAGGTCTATCCATACCTCCAGCCTGTTTGAGTCAAATTTCTAATCACATTTAAGGGCAGTTAATTTTCAATGTTTATATATTTTTAATTTTTTTTTAGTAATTTAATAGTGATTTACAAAATTTCAAGATAACAGGGGTCCAGCTCCATACTGTTCCCACCACTAGAGTTCTGAATCCCCAACCCCTCCACTGTAAGCTACAGCAGGTAGCTAGGTTGCAGATATGGTTTATAATGTTTATATTTTTATGGGGGGAGCAGCATCAAAGCTTCCATTGATGTGGTAGAAACCAGGCTTGAACTGGATGCACACATGGCAGAGTAGAACACTATCCTGGTGAACTATTTCACTGACCCTTTATTGTTTCAAAGGAGTAAGAACCTTTATAACTGGTGTCTCCATCACAGAGCTTTAACTTTAAAAAAAAATTTTTTTTAATATTTATTTTATTTATTTATTCCCTTTTGTTGCCCTTGTTGTTTTATTGTTGTAGTTATTATTGTTGTTGTCGTTGTTGGATAGGACAGAGAGAAATGGAGAGAGGGAGGGGAAGACAGAGAGGAGGAGAAAAAGATAGACACCTGCAGACCTGCTTCACCGCCTGTGAAGCGACTCCCCTGCAGGTGGGGAGCCGGGGTTCGAACCGGGATCCTTATGCTGGTCCTTGTGCTTTGCGCCAACCTGCGCTTAGCCCGCTATACTACAGCCCGACTCCCTAGCTTTAACTTTTTAAATAGATGAGGAGAAAATGCATTATTTTATATGTAGTATTTTCTATTGGCTAAACTCAGACTGGCAATCTCTGGTGATCACTGCAGCTAATTGGCTGATCACTTATGTGAATGTAGAACATGCTGGTAGGGTGATGGATAAATGAACTCAAATACCAACTTTAGATTCAGACAGACTCAAGAGTGCTTGGTCTTCATGATCTCAGAAGAAAAATATATTAGGCCAGGCGGTGGCACACCTGGTTGAGCACACATGTTATAGTGCACAAGGATCCAGGTTTGAGCCCCTGGTCCTCACCTGCAGGGGGAAAGCTTCACAAGTAGTGAAGCTGTGCTGCAGGTGTCTCTCTGTCTGTCTCCCTCTCTATCACCCCCTTCCCTCTCAATTTCTGACTATCTCTATCCAACAGATAAAGATTAACAACAACAAAAAAAATCATTATTGTTACATGAACGGGGCAGTCTGTCCAAAGTCTTTCATCTGAAATATGTCCAGGTCTCTTCATTCTCTACTGATTGAGCCAGTGAGAGAAATAAAATAATTTTGCAAAAGATTTTTCTTTTCAGGAGACCACATTCAGATATGAATATATATAACCCCATGCTCTTTCCTGAGTCTATCAGTCATCTCTCTTCCATCCCTGCTTACAGCTCCATTTCTTGTGTTCTTCCTTTGCATAGGGACTGTCTCTCATCTACATTGTGCCAACTTATTTCCTCAGTATATTGTAAGTGATAAATAAATCAAGTGGTTTGTAGTAATAATAGTGATGATAATGAATCTTAAAACACCTAACTAATGTTAGTGAACTCTAGGATGCTAAGGCTGTGGAACACATGGTTGACTAACAATGATAATGACTGAAAACAAGGTGATAAATTACTGTGTAGATTGTTGATGGCCTATAATTGTCTCAAAAGAAGAGTGCTTCAAAACGAGCCAATTCCATTTAAGCAAATATGTGTGTAGTATTATAGACACATAGGGCTGCCTGTGTACAATTTTTAGAATAACTTGTTCCATTAAATTCAGGAATACCAAACAACTTGACAAATACTCCTGAGATACATGGCCTTAGGAGGTAAAGATTAAGGCCCATTTAACCCCTCAGTAAAGTAAAAATGGAAGAAAAAAAAAAAGAAGAAAGATCTTGTGGTTCTGTTTGTTCTTTCTTAAATGTTGCATTGTTTCTGGATCTGAAAGCAAAACTTTAGAGACTCCACCAATATAAACACAAAACTACCTAGCTATGAGCCTATCTTTATACAGACCAGATCAAAAGCATACTTACTCAAGTTCATTTGCATTTGCTGCCAAAATATCTGGATTATTTTTCTCAAAGTTGCAATAATTCATATTTTGATGTCATTTACTCTTAAGGTTAACTTATATTTAAAAAATTTACAAAAGGCCTCATATTCTTTACCATGTTGCCAGCACTTTCTTTTCTTTTGAGTAGCATTGTTCCTTTCTAAGGAACTGATTGTGTGGCACATCGTCGGATCATTGCAGGGAGCACAGATGAAAAGCCTGTTATTCCAAAGGATTAAATTACAATTCTTAGTGAACCATTGCCAAGCTATTTTTTCAAACCCAGAGAGGATTGAAAATAGGAAATGTTATGCCTTGAATGGGGGTGGGAACGGTTGAGTGGATGAAGAAGAATAACCATCCAAGTAAGGGTTATTAAGTTCTCTTCCAGTAAAATAATGAAGCAAATAAAGGATGATAATATCTAATATAGCCAAGATATCAGGAATAATAAGTAAGTTTGTTAAGAGAGAACACTATTACAACTTCTTTTACTGAGTCTTAAAAATGAGTAAGGAAAAGAACCCAGTGGATATGGTATATACATATGAATACACAAAAACAATTAAGGTCTCAAGTTTATATCACCATCTTCAGGGTTCAAGGAATGCAGAGGCAGAGGATCTAAGATTTGCAAATCACTTAGAGCTTACATGTGAGTTTTCTTGGAATGAATTACAAAATATTGTGAAGAGACAGAAGAATAAGTTGTCCCTGTTGGAGGATACTTGGAACAAGGTAAGTTAGCACTTTCCTGAAAATCAGACCTTATAAAGCCAGGAAGAGAAATCAGTTCTATGTGTGATTCAAAACTCCAGGAAAGTATTATATAAAGTGGGAAGAGATGGGATAAGTAAAGGGAAAAACCATAGAGAATAGATGTTTGACATTTAATTTTGAAGCACATTAATACATTTACAGGAAGGTAAAGGGCTAGAAGCCCAATATCATGGAAGAAGAAACTGACAATTTAGTTGTATGCTGTCACTGTAGCAGAGCAGAGTTCACAGGATGCCACTGTGGTTTCTTCTATCACTGTAAAAATCAGTAATAAACTCTACATGAAAATGCTATAATAAAAAGTTCAAAAATAAGCACCGAGGGTTCCCCATTTTATAGACAATACTGAGAATGAGGGTAAGTACTTAGAATAAAAGACGAATGAGATACAATCCCTGATCTTTAAAAGCTCACAGTATTTTGGGGGGAGAAAAGTATGATGAACAGATGATCTGAGTCTGAAAAATGGAACAGATGCTACAAAAATATGCAGCACAGAGAAAGCTAAGGAGTTGCAACTTGCTTTGCTTGGGGAAATCAAGAACATAGTTTGAAAGGGGGTTAAGTAGACAAGGGAGATAGTTCAACATGTTGGAGCAGACGATTTGTATGTTTGAAGTCCCAGAGATCCTAGGTTCAGTCTCAGCACTACCACACACCTGAGCTGAGCGGTGCTCTGATCTCTTCCCTCTTTCATAAACATAAGCAAATATTTTAAAAAGAAAAAGGAAAAAAGGTTTGAAATGGATCTTGGAGGATGAGTAAGAGTTCTCCAAGTACAATGAAAACAGGTAAAATGCAAGATACATGCAGTGTGAGGAATTCACAGCACCTGGGTTGGGGGAGCTCGCAGGTGAGGTTAGAGAGTGAAGGGCCTTCAACATTGTCCTCAGGAGTTTGGCCATATTCAGCTACATGTGGGTGAACAATATCAACTTTAAAATAGAAGAATGAGTGGATTAAATGTGTGTCTTTGCACAAAAGCTCAGCTGAAACTGCAGGAGGCCACTGCAGTGAGCACAGAAAGGAGAGAAGATGGGTTCCATAGTTACTTTAAAGATAGTATGAGGGCGGGATGGTGATGCACCCAGTTAAGCGTATCATCACGTGCAAGGACCTGGGCTTGAGGCCCTGCTTCCCACCTGCAGGGGGAAGCTTCATGAGTCGTGAAGCAGGTCTGCAGATGTCTATCTTTTTCTCTCCTTCTCTATCTCCCCTCATCTCTCAATTTCCCTCTGTCCTGTCAAATAAAATAGAAAGGGAAAAAAAGAATGGAAAAAATAGCCGCTGGGAGCAATGGATTAGTAGTACAGGAACCGAGCCCCAGTGATAACCCTGGAGGCAAAAAAAAGGGGGGTTTACGAAGGAGACCCCAGATCCTAAAATGGGAATGTCAATAACTGAGATAGAGAACACTGTAAAATGAATATATCACTTATGTCTAACATGAGTGGTGGATTAGGTTGAAAAATGTGTTGCTAAAAATTCTCTTCCTGGGACAGCAAAATAGCTCAGCTGGATAGCGTGCCTGCTGTTCCTGATCCAGGTTTGACCCCAGCCCCCACAAGATTGGAAGACGCTTTGGTGCCGTGATATCTTTCCTCCTTTGTCTCTGTCTCTATCTCTGTCTCATTCTGAAAAAGTCAACTCAGAGCAGTGAAACCCCAATGATGAGTTGATAACAAAATAGAGTAAGTTTTCTTCCTAGAGAAGATGGTAACTCAAAGAGAAGCAGCCAGAGCTGCTGTGTCACAGAAAAGATTAAAAGAGCAGAAGAAAATCCAACTGGAATTTTACTCGATGTTTACCTATTATGAAACTGTATCTTTAGAAACAGGAGCATTCAAGTATGTTATACACCAAATGTTTTTACAGTAGAAACAAACAACAGGCTTACTTGTCTGTTAGTCTAGCTGTCCTGGTGCAGCCCTCAGAACAAAGGAAGCTCCTTTGTACTACTTTTAAATGGAAGCATATCCCAAGATTATTTTTACCATTTCAACCCTTAAACTTTGTCATTAAGAGAATCTCAATACTATGTAACCAATATGAAATTTCAGAAAATTCATTAGCTGCCCAGGCTCACATAACATGATGATTATCATCTTAGTCACTAGTTTTACTTTTCGTTTTTTTTAAAAAAGATGATTTTATTCAATCAAGTAATTGCACATGGTCATTTTATTGCTCCAGCAAAATAAAAAACACTTTTCAATTATGACTTGATTGTCTTATTATATTTATTATATTTCAAGTTTAAATGCAAGCATCAAATATCTAGCAAGAAATGTAGAGCACTTGGGTTTTTTGGTTTTCCCTGTAATCACAGTAAGAAGCCTAAAAAGACACTGTTGTTACACTTGGCCCAACTTCTCTTCCTATCTTTATAGACTTAAATAGTATAAAGAGGTAACAGTTTTGTAGTTGAGACTGTAGCTTAGTGGTCAGACAGATAACAGACCTATGGACAAATGGTACACACACTACTTTTAATGTTGAAATAAAAATGAGGAAAATAGTGGTCCAGGAGGTGGCACAGTAGATGAAGTGCTGGATTCTCAAGCATGAGGTCCTGAGTTCAGTCCCTGGCAGCACATGTACCAGAGCACATGTCTGGCTCTCTCTCTCTTCCTGTCTTTCTCATTAATAAACAAAATGTTTTTTTAAATGAGGAAAATAATATCATGTATTTCAAGAACAGCAAACTAATTTTACTTTTCTATGAGTTGAACTCATAGCCTCACACATGAAAAAAAAAAAAGTGCTGGATTCCCGAGCACTTTTTTTTTCATTAATTTTTTTATCGCCCTGGCTTCTGAGTTCCTAATCTTAACATCTCACATTCACAAAATAGTATTTTCAATACATTTAAATAAATGTGATAGATTGAACTAATGAAATGTTTACTAATACTTTTATTTATTCTGCTTTATATATTTGTGGCTCTTGAAAGATTTTTTTTTTCTGAAAAGGAGCTCTACTTCTGAAACTTTAAAGACTAAATACACTACAAAGTTTCTGTGAAATTTTATTGCTGTTGTTGTAAAGCAAGTTGCTAATTTATTAAATTCAATAAAGTGATAGTGGAAAAGTAGAATAATAATAATTATTATTAGAATATATTAATTAGTAAAGTAAAACTCAAAAACCACATTTTCACTCTCTTCACACACATCTATATCCCCCCCCATTTTCCTATGAGCTTGATATTTGTGTAATATAACAACAGGAACAATCTGGCTTGGCAGGATAATAATCAACCAAAATGTCTCTTCTTTCTTGTATTGTGCTTGATTATGTCATTGGAATGCTAGAATGATTCAATTGTTTTAGAGTCTAGGTTTTTAAAATAACTGTTTACTGCTGTGGATATGGGTGGATTTTCTTTTTTTTTTTTTTTTTAATTTTTTATTTAAGAAAGGATTAGTGAACAAAGGCATAAGGTAGGAGGGGTACAACTCCACACAATTCCCACCACCCAATCCCCATAACCCACCCTCTCCCATGATAGCCTTCCCATTCTCTAGCCCTCTGGGAGCATGGACCCAGGGTCGTTGAGGGTTGCAGAAGGTAGAGGGTCTGGCTTCTGTAATTGCTTCCCCGCTGAACATGGGCGTTGACTGGTCGGTCCATACCCCCAGTCTGCCTCTCTCTTTCCCTAGTAAGGTGTGTCTCTGGGGAATCTGAGCTCCAGGACACATTGGTGGGGTCTTCAATCCAGGGAAGCCTAGTCAGCATCCTGGTGGCATCTGGAACCTGGTGATTGAAAAGAGAGTTAACATACAAAGCCAAACAATTTGTTGAGCAATCATGGATCCCAAGTTTGGAATAGTGGAGAGGAAGTGTTAGGGAGGTACTCACTGCAAACTCTAGTGTAATCCTGCTTTCAGGTATATATTTTGCAGTAGTTTATGGATACGTGTGCACATAAGCTCTCTCTCACAGAAACTGTTGTATGTCTAGGTTATGGGACTTTGTTAGAAAGTGAACTACCTGAGATGAAATTAGAGTGTACTATTAAAGGAAAGGTCTCACCCGAGTAATGAAGCTGAAGGGTTGTCATTCCACACGTGAAGTCTCTGGATACAGTCTGAGGTGAAGCATGTTGAGATGGCAATCGTTGCTTTGGTTAGGTTGTGATCGGCGGATGCAATATTATTTGGTTTGGATTGGGAGATGCATACGGGAAAGTGGGCCCTATCCAAGGGTGCCAGGACTGAGGGAAGTAGGGGCTCTATAGTGAAGATGTGAGGTTCCTGCTGTCTTAGGGTTCAAAAAGACAATCAATAGTTAATATTATCATCACATTATTTGTTAATAGGGTTAACTTTGAAAAGTCCCTTTGTTATGGTTTGCTGTACAGTACCCAGTATCTTGTATATAGCTGTGCTATTGGAATCTAATCTACTTGGTCTAGGCTTTTGAGAGAGTCCGCATATCAAATATGTAGCCTATCTATTAAAAAGATTCAAGTTTGTCTTTTGAGAACCTTTGAGACATACAATTGATTTCCCCCTCTCATATTAATTAACTACTGATTTATATGGATTTTCATTTTTAACAGTAAGAGCACCTAACTCTGTCATATTCATACTTCCATTTGCAAAAATATAAGTAGCCTGGATAGATCCTGGACAAGTACATTCAAAGGTTTTATGATAGCAGCTAAATTTTCATGGAAAAAAAAAAACAAAAAAATGTACATTAACATAGTTTGTGCTTATGAGTTTATATATCCTTATATACATAATGATCAATTCCTCTGTCATATATAACTTTTTAATGTGTCATTTGAACTTTTAATGTGTCATCAACAGCTACTTGATTGGGTCTCAAGCACTAATCAGGTCCTTTACAAGTACCATCAGAGACTTAAACATCTTGCATCCATCATGACGAGTAAGTAGCATCATAATGAGTAATCACATTAGCATAATTTGAAAATGCAAAGCATGAATAGCTTTTTTTTCCACAAGCTTTGTAGTAAAAACATATGCACAATAAGACTGCAATCATTCATTACACCATTGGCTTGTTTATATTATAACATTTATGTGCCCAGCAGAATGAAGCCAATAAAGCCACCACTAATGAGTAAAGAGGTTCTTAAAAAAATATATGAATTACATGGACATATAAAAATATCTCAAGGAAGAGAAACTGTTATACTGTTTGCTCTTTAGGATATTAAAGAACCTAGTCAGTATAGGTCTTTTAACTGTCTATAGTTTGTATTTCCTAACTATGAACTAGTCTTTGCCCATAAACCAAACAATGAATAACAGGTAAAATCACTACCAACACAGGTGCACATTTGATAAGGGAAAACTAATTCCTAGGAGAAAGCCAACTTTTGGGGAAAATATCATACATATAAATAGTATCTTGGCCATAAGTTCACCCCTCTGGTAATAAATAAATAAATAAATAAATAAATAAATAGTATTTTGCCATTCACGTTGATATAAATCCCCTGGCTCCCTCTGAAGACTTAAAGGATATCTGCTTTAAGGCTGAGTTGGTCTGCTAAACATTAGTTACTAAATGTCAGGAACTGATCAAGGCACTTTAGCTACAACTATGAAAAATGAGAAACATACATGTTGTCTTCATAGGGATTACTAACTAGTAGGAAAATAAAGAAAGAAATTTGAGTTACAGAATGAAGAACTTTGCCATGAAGAAGTTGTCAATGAAGGCATTGTGGAGGGTTTAATGACAGTGCTGACACCTGGGAGGTGGAGGAATTCACCAGGTGAAAGTACATAAAGGAACAGATGGTAGTGTTCCAGGCAAAGTTAATGGTTGATGTTAACATATAAAATTGATAAAAGCTCACTATCAGGTAATTATTGAATTAAGTGTTGAGTACATGCAACTAACTTACAAGAAACAGAGAAAGGGAGGAGCAAAAAGAGCTAGGAGAGATTTAGGGGACAATATCTATTCACTAAACAAATAGGGGTAATGGGTCTACCAGTATATGAAAGAGAAAGAGGATCTACCCTCAGGTGGCATATACAAGAGTAGGGGAAAGAAATAAAAGTAGGTATAACCACTGCCCTGCCCCACCTTTTTTTTTTTTTTTTTTTTAGCCAGAATATCTTAAGCTCTGGATTGTGGTGATGCAGGGGATTGAGCCTGTACCTTCAGAGCCTCTATGAGTCCTAGAAAAGAAGGAAGGAGACCATCTAAATAGTTTTTCTAGTCATCAGTGGAGAGATAATTGTCTTAGTGCTAAAACAGCTTAGCTTAAGATAGATAAGGATGATATTAGAATATATAACAATCAGATTGGCTGAAGCATTGACTCATTCAGAAGGATACTAGTCTCAGTATTATGTGGGACCTTCAGGATTCTGTTAGACTAAGGAATCCCAGACATGGGGAGACAGGATACATCACAATCTAGAGTTTATGATACTTTGGTAAAAAAAAAAAAAAAAAAAAAGAAAGAAAGAGAGGAAGGAAGGAAGGAAGAAAATGGTGGAGGTGGGGGCAGCTAGTGGTTGCATACCCAATTGATCATATATGTTACCATATGCAAGGGTCCAGGTTAAGCCCTCAGTCCCCACCTTTGGCAGGAAGCTTCAGGAGTGGCAAAGCAGAGCTGCAGGTGACTTTTTTTTTTCCTCTCTCAATTTCCCCTTCCTCTCATCATTTATCTGTTCTAATAAAGAAAGGTAAAAATTGATGGAATGATTTGTCTGAAATGTGAGTTGTATATCTCCCCTACCTTGAAACATGAGTAATGCTCAACATTAAACCTCAACTTCCTAATCAGGTTCACCAAGCTTTCTGATTCCACTTGAAGTAAGTCCCTTCTGTGACCCTCTTCTAGTGCCAAATTTATTTTCTTCACTGCACTGACCACACTCTGACATTATGTTGATGACTTTTTAATCCCTTTCCTCTACTCTTGTATATGCTTCCTGAAGATAGATCCAATTTTTGTCTTATATACTGGTAGACCCATTGCCCCTAATTATTTATTAAGTGAATAGATTTGGTTTAGGCCAGCAAGGCATTACAACCAGTACTGAAGAATACCACTATTTCAGAAAAGAAAAGAAGAACTGGAAGAAGGAGGAGAAGGAGGAGGAGAACCAATCTGGGAACTAGACAGATAGAAGCAGGAAAAGATTCTGCAAATGATTAGGAAAGACAAAGTTTATATCTGGGTAATTCACAAGCTAGGCAAAAGAAAACAGTGATTAGACTCTATACTTGGTCAACTTGTTAAACGCATTTATTTAATATTTATTCAGTGCTTTCTGTTAATGACACCTGAGAGATTTGAAACATGAAATAGGAAGTTGGATAGAAGAAGAAGGAACTGGGAAAAGACCTGAGATGAAGAAATGAATTTAGAGTTTTCAACATTAAACTGTCATTTAAAATTACAGAATCGATAAGGTCCCTAAGGGAGAGAGCAGAGAAAGAAACAACAGGACTGTGAAAACTTGAACATTTACATCCTGTAAAAAGTGGAGGAACCCTTGATGAAGGAGTGGCTATGCTGTACAAGAATATCAATGCAATGTTTCAGAAGTTGAGAGGGAAGAGAGTTTCAAGAAGAGGGAGGGAATAGTTGACTGTGTTGAAAGTAGTGGAAAGATTGAGTAAGAAAGAGAGGAATGGAGTCAGTCTCAAAGGGATTTAACAACATGGAGATTGACCTTGATAAGGGCAAATTCAGTGGATAGTGAGCACAGAGGTCAAGGTGGAAGTAGATGGTGAATATCTTACAACTTTCTGCAGTAATGTGGGCATCACTTTGATTTTTCAAGGAAAGAGGCTTGAGCAAGTTTAATGGAGAGTTGGGGGAGCCAGTAAGATATTTTGATAATTTCAAGCACCTGCAGAGTAGAATTCCTACTTGAGTTTGCTTTGTCCTTTCTTTCCTTTTTTCTTTTGGTCATTGTTTAGGCTTCACTATTTCAAGTTGAGTTTTTCACATAGAGAAAGCCAGAAAGAGAGGGCAGGGAGAGGCTCCATAGCACTGAAACTTCCTTTAGTGACATGATAATTAATTGTGGTATATTGGGGATTGAACCTGGTCATGTTGGCATGGAACAGTAGGTACCTCTTACCCTCCCAGTGAGCTCTCTCACTGGCCCTCCTGGTTTGTTTTTGTAAATAAAACTGTATTGGAATACAGGCACTGTCTTCTGCTTACATATTGTCTATGACTTTTTATGCTGCCACAACTTAAGTTTAGTAGTTATAATAGAAAACTAAAAGAAACACAAAATCTAAAATACTACTTTTCTGGCCACACATGGAAAAGGTTGCATACACCTAGATTAAGCCAAAGTATTATATGGCCTTGCCCACTAAGTAACTCTGGAATTCAAATCACTGTATACACATCACAAACACACACACACACACACACACACAGACACACACACACATATGCATAGATAATACATACAGCATGTACTTTATCTATGGAAATATATAAACAAATAATTTTCAAGTCAAAAGTCCTATTCTTATTTTCTTTAATTTTTTTTTTACCAATTTAGCAGCAAACAAAACACAGAGATTGCTTTTCTGCTATTAATAAGTTTCTGTTATTAACATAAATACATCTTGCTTGCTACTATATACCTTGTATCTGGTCTTAAACCTAAGACATAATAGATGCTCAATAAATACTGGTCGGAGGAAGGAAGAAAAGGAATAAGATGTTGTATAAAGAGACACCTGGGGCAAGGTTATAGTGGATGTATTTTATTTTTTCTCTTTTTTATTATTAATTTAATACTAATTTACAAGATTACAAGTTAATAGAATTATAATTCCACACTGATACCACCACCAGAGATAAATGTCCCCATCCTCTCCACTGGAAATTTCAGTAGTTGTCCCAAGGTCACAAGTATGGGTTGATTTTATATCTCTATCTATCTATCTATCAATCACTCTATCATCTATCTGGCAAACTAGCTAATTTTTTTTTTGCCATTTTTTTCTACAGTTCTGCCGTCATTTCCTTTCTAAGTCACGTCTACACCTATTATTATTTCCAAGTGTCCTTCCATTTTTCCTCTTCTCTCTCAAATCAAAGAAATAGTGCCTGACTTCCTCTGATGTTTTCGAGATTCACCTTTCGGTGATGGAACAAGATATAGATGTGTTTTATATTTGGGTGACTTATATGAAACCATTCCAGTGAGTTTAGTGTAGGCTAAAATAAATCTCATTTCTCTAGAGTTAATCTGGAAGTGAGGAGGGTATGGGTGAGAGAGATCTGTCTAAAGCTTAAAGAGTACCCTTGGATGGGGATAGATAACATAATTGTTATGCAAAGAGACTCATTCCTGAGGCTCCAAACTCCTAGGTTCCCAAAGGTTCAACTCCCAACCACCATCAGCCAGAGCCCTGGTTAAAAAAAAAAAAAAAAAAGGAGTATCCTTGATGTTGTAAATAAAAGTGACAGAATGGAGTTTGGCAGCAGAAAAAGGGTGGTCAACAGTGTGTTTCCCCCCACCCCCCTCCCGGACAGACACACACTACAGTTCTTTGTTGTAATGAAACAGACATGAGCTGGATTTGCATAAGTCCAAGTTAAATGATCCCTCAGAGCAGGACCAAGAATTTATCTATTCAAAAGTTAAACTATGGGCTGGACAGTAGCAAGGACTGGCATAAGGATCCCGGTTTGAACCCCGGGCTCCCCATCTGCAGTGGGGGGTGGGGTGGTCACCTCACAGGCAGTGAAGCAGGTCTGCAGGTGTCTTTCTCTCCCCCTGTCTTCCCCTCCTCTCTCAGTTTCTCTCTGCCCTTTCTAACAACAGCAACAGCAATAACAATAATAACAAAGGCAACAAAAATGGGGAAAAACTGGCCACCAGGAGCAGAGGATTTGTAGTGCAGGCACCGAGCCCTAGTGATAACCCTGAAGGCAAAAACAAAAACAAAAACAAAGTTAAACAGAGGCTAAGCAGTAGCAGCAGGTTAAGCGCACATGGCGCAAAGCGCAAGGACTGGCTTAAGTATACCATTCCAGCCTGGCTCCCAACCTGTAGGGGAGTCGCTTCACAAACAGTAAAGCAGGTCTGCAGATATCTTTCTCTTTCCTTCTCTGTTTTCCCCTCCTCTCTCAATTTCTCTCTGTCCTATCCAACAACAATGACAGTACTAACAACAACAATGATGATAACTACAACAACGATAAACAACAGCAACAAAAAGGAAAAAATAGCCTCCAGCAGGAGTGGATTTGTAGTGTAGACACGGAGCCCCAGCGATAACCTAGAGACAAACAAAGTTAAACTAACAAATGAAGAAACGACATTTTCTACAAATACGTTGCTTAAAAACAAGTATATATATCCACTGATCAATCTTTTGAAAAATTAGCGAGGTTTTATTATTTCTATTTATTTATTTACTTATAGCACAGGGTACTACTACCTTTAAGCAAACTGGTATTTAAAGTTGTTTTTTTTTAATTTATTTCTTTATTAATGTTTTACATTCAATAGTAAATACAATAGTTTGTACATGCATAACATTCCACAGTTTCCCATTTAACAATACAACCCCTACTATGTCATTTATCATCCTTCATGGACCTGTATTCTCCCCACCCACCAACCCCAGAGTCTTTTACTTGGGTGCAATATGCCAATTCCATTGCCTGAGAGTGAGATCATCCCATATTCATCCTTCTGTTTCTGACTTATTTCACTCAACATGATTTTTTCAAGGTCCATCCAAGATTGGCTGAAAATGGTGAAGTCACCATTTTTTACAGCTGAGTAGTATTCCATTGTGTATGTATACCACAACTTGCTCAGCCACTCATCTGTTGTTGGACACCTGGGTTGCTTCCAGGTTTTGGCTATTACAAATTGTGCTGCCAAGAACATATGTGTACACAGATCTTTTTGGATGGATGTGTTGAGTTCCTTAGGATATATCCCCAGGAGAGGAATTGCAGGGTCATAGGGTAGGTCCATTTCTAGCCTTCTGAGAGTTCTCCAGACTGTTCTCCACAGAGGTTGGACCAATTGACATTCCCACCAGCAGTGTAGGAGGGTTCCTTTGACCCCACAAACCTCTCCAGCATTTGCTGCTGTTACCTTTTCTGATGTATGACATTCTCACAGGAGTGAAGTGATATATCATTGTTGTCTTGATTTGCATTTCTCTGACAATCAGAGACTTGGAGCATTTTTTCATGTGTTTCTCAGCCTTTTGGATCTCTTCTGTGGTGAATATTCTGTCCAAGTCCTCCCCCCATTTTTGGATGGGGTTATTTGTTGTCTTGTTGTTGAGTCTGGCAAGCTCTTTATATATTTTGGTTATTAAACTCTTATCTGATGTATGACATGTAAAGATCTTCTCCCATTCTGTGAGGGGTCTTTTGGTTTGGGTAGTGGTTTCTTTTGCTGTGAAGAAGCTTTTTAATTTGATGTAGTCCCATAGGTTTATACTTGTCTTAGTCTTCTTTGTAATTGGATTCGTTTCATTGAAGATGTCTTTAAAATTTATGCAGAAAAGAGTTCTGCCAATATTTTCCTCTAAGTATTTGATAGTTTGTGGTCTAACATCCAAGTCCTTGATCCACTTGGAATTTACTTTTGTATTTGGTGAAATACAGTGATTCAGTTTCATTCTTCTGCATGTTTCAACCCATTGTTTCCAACACCATTTGTTGAAGAGACTCTGATTTCCCCATGTAATAGTCTGGGCCCCTTTGTCAAAGATTAGATGTCCATAGGTGTGGGGCCTCATTTCTGGGCTCTCAATTCTATTCCACTGGTCAGTGTGTCTATTCATGTTCCAGTACCAAGCAGTTTTGATGACAATGGCCCTATAATACAGTTTGAGATCTGGGAGTGTGATGCCTCCAGTTCTGTTCTTTTTTCTCAAGATTGTTTTGGCAATTCTAGGTCTTTTCTGGTTCCAGATAAACATTGGTAGCATTTTTTCTATTCTCCTAAAAAATGTGCTTGGGATCTTGATGGGGATAGCATTAAATTTGTAGATGGCTCTGGGTAATATATTCATTTTGATGATGTTAAGTCTTCCAACCCATGAACATGGAATATCTTTCCACTTCTTTGTGTCTTTTTCAATTTCTTTGAGTAGTGACTCATAATTTTCAGTATACAAGTCTTTCACTTCTTTGGTTAGATTTACTCCTAGATATTTTATTGTTTTTGTTGCTATAGTAAAAGGAATTGATTTCTGGATTTCAATTTCTTCTAACTTAGTGTTTGCATAGAGGAATGCCACTGACTTTTAAATGTTAATTTTGTAGCCTGACACCTTACTGTATTGCCTGATGATATTCAAAAGCTTCTTGCTGGATTCCTTAGGTTTTTCCATGTATACTATCATGTCATCTACAAATAAGGAGAGTTTGACTTCTTCTCTTCCAATCCCTTTAATTCCTTGCTCCTGCCTGATTGCTATGGCAAGAACTTCCAACACTATGTTGAATAGTAATGGTGATAGTAGGCAGCCCTGTCTAGTACCTGATCTGAGTGGAAATGCTTCCAGTTTTTCACCATTGAGTATGATGTTGGCTGTAGGTTTGCTATATATAGACTCCACTATCTTGAGAAATTTTCCATCTATTCCCATTTTTTGTAGTGTTTTGATCATAAAGGGATGTTGTATTTTGTCAAAGGCTTTCTCTGCATCTATTGATATGACCATGTGGTTTTTGGTCTTGCTTTCATTGATGTGGTGGTATTTAAAGTTTATATAAAGAAGAGAGAACTTTCAGAAAGGGGGGGGGCAGTGATCTGGGTACAGAATCCTAGATTCTTTCCCATCATTTTTGCAGCTATGTCACACTTTGTGACAGTCTCAACTGATTTTCCTAGTTTTCTCTTCACATTTCATCCACTTGCATACTATTAATGATATCACATCACTAAAACAGAATACAACTGTCATAAACAGACGTGGAAAACAACTGCTTCTCAAGAAGCATAAAATTCCTATCAGTAATCAACTAACTTTGTTATGTTTGGGGGAGCATTATGGTACAAAGAGAATAGTCAGTGATTCTGATGAGTTCAGGAAAGGGAGACATGTTAGCGGTATTTCTCTGCAAGGGTGGTACAAACCTATTAGGGGGCCTCAGCTGTGCTCCTTGAGTCACTGACAAGCTGCCAGCATGGCTGAGCCCTCTGAATATTGACTTGGGACAGCTGTCCCAAGTCATCACACTCTTGGGACCATGGGGTATTGTGTGTTAGGAAGCACACATTAAACACTTTCGTTTGCTTCTTCTGGAATGTATTATGTGGAATAATAGATGTCGCCTCCCAACAATGCATCTTCCAGAGAATTTCAACTGATGCAAAACCAGCCTTCTTCATCCCAGAGCTGATTTAGCTTTGTGGGGCATATTTAACATTCTCAAGTGGCTGAATCTAGACAGAGACAATAAAATTGCAGAAAACATATTCTGGCAGCATGTCACCTGGTAATACCCCAAAGAGGCAGAGATCACTGAACAATATAGTCAGGAATCAAAGCAATATGTAATATATTACTGAGACTGGGAAAAACTTTATCCTGTAGTAAATGTCTAGCCAAGTTTCTGACTTACTCATGCTAAAATTTGGTTAATAAAACACTACTCTCTACTGTCACTACTTGCTGGAAAATTGTTTTTAGTAGTTTGGAAACAAGGTAAGATTTCAAGAATAGAATTGTTTAGATTTCTCATGAAAAGAAATTTTAAAGTTTTTTTTTTAACTTTTTAAAAATCTTTATTTGATAGAGACAGCCAGAAATTGAGAAAGGTGAGACAAATAGAGGAGACAGAGAGACACCTGCAGCACTGCTTCACCACTTGTGAAGCTTTCCCCCTGAAGGTGGGGACCAGGGGCTCAAACTCAGGTCCTGACACACTGTAACATATGCACTCAATCAGGTGCACCACCACCTGACCCCTAAAAGAGAATGTTTCCAACATGAAACCTCTTACACTACTAAAATGCTTCCTTTGATAGATGAAGATATTAAGACACAGGAAAGTTATATGCCTTACTTAGGAACCTCGGACTAGTTATGAGCTAGCTAATCTAGTCTGTAACCATGTCCTCCAGATTCTAATCATTACAGAACTTTTTTCTCTCTGTCTCTCTCTTCCTTTCCCTCTCTCTGTCTCCTTTTCTGTTTCTATCCAACTACAAATAAATATAATATAAAAAAATATGGGGGCAGGCGGTGGCACAGTGGGATAAGCACACATGGTGTGAAGCACAAGGAAAAAAATAAATGAACTCAAATTTTTAAAAAATCCAGTGGAGATATCCTGGGACTAGGACTATGATTATAGAATAACTCACCTATCTGCTGACTGTTGAGCCCACAGCTGCCTCTCTGTAGGTCAAAAGACACCTCCAGGTTGACCCTCTACGTAGCCAAAACTTTGAAGGTGGGCATCATAAGAGTGTCAGAGAGAAGCCATATTATTTAACATGACTTCCATCTCACTCTTTTGTTGTTGAAGCAGTCCTGAATCCATACCCCAATTTGAAGTGAAAGGTGAGGTGATTAGGATTCATCTCTTCATGGGAAGTGGCCAGGTTCTAGACTAGCATTTAACACTAGAAATATTTCTTTGGCTACATTTAGAAATTACAATCTGATTCACTTAGAATTATAGGAATTATTTGAAAAAAAAGAATTTAAGGGAGAAAAGAGGTAGCAATAGGACAGCTAACACCTGAGGTTGTGTGTGCCTGCTCCCATATTTATCCCTCTGGGGTGAGCTTTGCAATCTGCTTAGTGCAAACTGAATGTGAACAAAACACTTTAATTCAACATGATTGAAGCTTTTATTTCATTTAACTGTCTGGTTTGGAGTGTTGGAAAGTATGTCTATAGGATATATGCCTAGTATAAAAGCCTTCACAAGGGGCTAGAGGGGAGAATTATTTTAATTGAAGTGATTTTTTGTATATATAGTGCAAGGCTAGAAGGAAAACATCAATAACTATTCCAAAGCACAAAAGTGCATACACAGATTCTCTGACTACAGAATAAAACTGCAAATTAGGAATAAACATTTAAACAAAACTGTCCCACCCACTTCGAAATTTGGAAATATTTTTATACATAACTCTTGACTATAAAAAAAGGAAATATTATTGAAATTACAGGCTATTTAGAAAATAGGAAAAACAAAGATACTATTCCTAGGATATAACTTCTTCTTCTAGCGTTTGCCCTTCTTCCGTAGCCAGTCAACAGCATCAGGTTGAGCCTGATGTAAAGTTTCGAGACCTTTTTTGAATCTGGAGAGGTGGCAGTCGTTGACTATGTGGGTCATAGTCTGTCTGTAGCCACAGGGGCAGTTTGGTTCGTCTCTGGCTAAAAGCTATATTAGGAATGAATGAGAATACCACCTGCTACAGCAGTGTCTCTTAACTCAGTATCCAACACATGAAGCGTCAGCCACTCTGCTGCTGTGGTGTTGCCATTCATTCCTTAATTAGTGCTAGTCTCTCACCTTCCTCTCTCCACCATTCAACTTTTTTTTCTTTCTTTCCTTTAAGGCCGTCACTGGGGCCCAATGCCTGCATAATTCCACCATTCCTGGCAGCTATTTTTTCCCTTTTACTTTATTTTTGGTAGAAGGAAAGACCAAAAGAGAGGGAGGAGGGGAGAGAGAGAGAGACTCTTACAGTACTGCTCTTGAAGTTTCTTCCTGTAGGTGGGGACCTGGGGCTTGAAGCAAGGTATTTACACATAATAATGATATATGTGCTCTACTGGGTGAGTTACAACCTGCCTTATATTTCTTTGTTTATATGCTGTAGCCAAAGGTTTTGTTGAACTTAACTGGGGGAATACAGAAAAATATATCAACTTCATCTGTACAGATGTCTCTTGATATATATATGTATATGTATATGTATATGTATATGTATATGTATATGTATATGTATATGTATATGTATATGTATATGTATATGTATATATATATATATATATATATCACAGTGTGTGCCCTTAGAGCTATAGGAAAAATAGAATGGCAGCAGCATTGAATGACATAATGGGTAGAAAGGTAAAAGGGTTGGGAGCCTAGGAATAGGTCAACAGGGTGGCGATACATATGATATCACAAGAGAGAATGCTGAGAATTTATTACAAATGCACGGAGTTTGGTAAATTTGATGGTAGGCAGAGGAAGAAACTGTAGTGTTAGATTCCATTCTCTCAATGAAATAAGAAGAGAGATCTTCATTCAATAAAGTACAGAGAAGAGTCAGGAAATGTTGGGTTTGCTGAAAGATTTTATTGCTTCGAAGGGTGATAAAGTGAACTAATTAGAAAAACACAGTAGTGTTGCCAAGCATACTGAAGTCACACAAATTTAGAAGGGAACCAGTCAGCATAATTGTTTATTTTCCTCCAGAATGAGGTACAGATAGGCAGATAGATGTGAATTTAATTAATAACTGTTGTCAGATCAGATGTTCAGAAAGAAACAAGGAAACAAAGACATTATAATGGAGCAGTTCTAGAAATGAACATGAAATCAGTACCAAAGCATGGTACAACTCTATAAGGTGTCATTTAAAATCATAAAAATCATATTCAATATATGACATTGAGTTCTAGGACGCAAAAGAAATATTAGAAATAATCTAGGCTATAGGAGTTGGTTGCTAAAGTGGAATGATGGAAAGCCACTGATAAACTAAATACTCACACCAACTTTCTCCTTGACATTAAAAATAGTGAATAAAATGCAGAAAAAAATGTGATCAGTGAGGTGGCTCAGTAGTAAAGCAACTAACTTGCATAAGGTCTTGTGTTTAATTCCTGATATTTCATATGCTGGTGTAAAGCTTGGGTTCTCTTTCACTAAATAATAAAAAGAACCATTTGCTGAAGATATACAATAGGAAAACATTTTCAAGATTTACTTTTATGACTCAATGAGAGAAACCAGAGCACCACTCAGTTCTGGCATATGGTTGTGCTGGTCTAAGGTAAACAAATTCTGTGTTCTGTACTATCTATTGGTCATAAAAATATCTTTAGGTACATCAATGAACTGGTTACCTAAAACAAGGCCCTCCTTAGATGACCTAGGCACTTATAAGTTGACTTATGCACTGAGGACTTCTGATAAATCAGGGGATCTTGAGTTCCTGTTGTTCCAATGTTAAGAGACATGGAGGATAGCTGAAAAAACAGTTCAGTCCAAAGAGAGCACTATGAAATGCAATATCCTACAGAAATCTTGAAAGTGTGGGTGGTGGCACATGTGCTTGAAAGCACACATTATAATGCACAGGGACCCTGGTCACCACCTAAGAGGGAAAGCTTCACAAGCAGTGTAGCAAGTGCCTCTCTGCATCTCTCTCTATATATTCCCGGTCCCCTTTCAATTCTCTCTCTATCCAGAATAAATAAATAAACAAATATTTTTAATGGCCCTTTCTTTGCTTTCATAGCAAACAATAGGATATTTGGTTCTGGGTAAAAAGGAAAAAAAAGGCTTTCCTAAAAAATTTATAAGCCAGCCAATATGAGTTTTGCTACTTGAGCTGTACTACCTGGACAGTCTAGAAAAACTTCAACCTAAGATTTAAAGTTGCCCTTATTGGGCTGGAAAATAGCTCAACCAGTAAAGCACATACCTTACCACATGTGAGACCTGGATTCAAGCCCTAACACCCCATCTCAGACAATATACTATCGATATGTAGTGAAGTAGTATGATAGTGTCTTTCCTCCTCTCTCTCTCCTTTTCTTTCTCTCCTTTTCTTTCTTTTCTTTTTTTTTTTTTTTTAGCTAGGACAGGGAGAAAGATAAAAATTTGCAGACCTGCTTCACCGCCTCTGAAGCAACACCTCTGCAGGTGGGGAGCCTGGGGCTCCAACCAGGATCTTTATGCAGGTTGTTGCACTTTGCACCACGTGCATTTAACCTGCTGCTACCACCTGACTCCCTCTCTCTCTTTCTTCCTCCCTCTAAATAAAACTGAAAACGTTGGGACCTGAAGGTTGCTCAGTGGTATCACATTAAGTGTGAGGCCCTAAGTTCACGAAACAGCACCAAGTAAAAAAGATGCTTCCTTTACTAATACCTATAATCACTTAAAAGGAACAAAGGCAAATAATTTTTACTATGTGCGCTTAACCTGGTGCACCAATTGCCCGACTCCCAGGTAAATTATTTTTAAATGAACTCTCTTTAATCTAGATTCAAAGAATTCCTATAGAAATATACATTCACAGTTAAAGAAAGAAAATTATCATGACTGAAGTCCAGTAAAAATATCACACAAAAAAGCAGCTGAATATGACCCACAAAATTGTTAGTAAGGTACTAGAAGTATCAAATGGCGATATACTTATGTATAATTTATGAAGATAAGAGAGCCAAACAGTAGGGAGTTGTTATTTGCAGGAAATAAGATTTTACACATAGGAAATGCAAAAAAAACCCCTACATGTTAAGGGTTTTTTTTAAAAATAAAACTGTTAATTACAAGGTGATATTCAATTTGAAAAATTATTTTACTTGTTTTTGGATAAATACAGAAAGAAACTGAGAGGAGCAGGGTAGGTATAGAGGGAGAGAAATAGTGACAGCTACAATACTGCTTCACTACTTATGAAGCTGCCCCTCTGCAGGTGGACTAGGGGCTTGAACCTGGCCAATTCTAACATGTGTGCTCTGTCAGGTACAGCACTGCCTGGTCCCCCATTCAGTTTTATTTGCTTTATTTGATGTAGAACTAGGGAATGAACCCAAGGCTCTGAGCCTGTGCAACACTTCCACTGAACTTCTTCCCTGAGACAAAAAAATTAATTTTTTAGATGTAGAGACAGATATAGAAAGAACAACATCACTCCGTTATCATTGGACTCCCCTCACCTTCACCCTGGAACTTTCCATGGAGTTCCATTATGGTGCTGGAGCTTGAACTTGGGTCCTCACTTCCTACAACGCATGGATTCTACAGAGTAAACTACCTCCTGACTTTCCAAGTCAGTATTTTAAAAATGCCACTTCTTTTTTTTTAATTTATTTTTTATTTAAGAAAGGATAAATTAATAAAAACATAGGGTAGGAGGGGTACAACTCCACACAATTCCCACCACCCAATCTCCATATCCAATCCACTCCTGATAGCTTTCCCATTCTCTATCCCTTTGGGAGCATGGACCCAGGGTCATTGTGGGTTGCAGAAGGTAGAAGGTCTGGCTTCTGTAATTGCTTCCCCGCTGAACATGGACGTTGACTGGTCGATCCATACTCCCAGTCTGCCTCTCTCTTTCCCTAGTAGGGTGGGTCTCTGGGGAAGCAGAGCTCCAGGGCACATTGGTGGGGTCTTCAGTCCAGGGAAGCCTGGCCGGCATCCTGATGGCATCTGGAACCTGGTGGCTGAAAACAGAGTTAACATACAAAGCCAAACAAATTGTTGAGCAATCATGGACCCAAAGCTTGGAATAGTGGAGAGGAAGTGTTAGGGGGGTACTCACTGCAAACTCTAGTGTACTTCTGCTTTCAGGTATATATTTTGCAGTAGTTTATGGATAAGTGTGAACATATGCTCTCTCTCACAGAACCTGGTCTATATATAGGTTTTGGGACTTTGTTAGAAAGTGAACCACCTAGGATGGAATTAGAGAATACTATGAAAGGAAAGGTCTCACCCGAGTAATGAAGCTGAAGGGTTGTCATTGCACACCTAAAGTCTTTAGACATAGTCTGAGCTGAAGCATGTTGAGGTGGCAATCATTGCATTGATAAGGTTGCGATTGGCAGATGCAATATTATTTGATATGGATTGGGAGAGGCATGTGGGAAAGTGGGCCCTATCCTAAGGTTCCAGGACTGGGGGAAATATAGGCTCTGTAGTGGAGATGTGAGGTTCCTGCTGTCTTAGGGTTCAAAAAGACAATGGATAGTTGATGTTATCATCACATTATTTGGTAATTGGGTTAACTTTGAAAAGTCCTTTTGTTAGGGTTTGCTGTATAGTACCCAGTATCTTGTATGGAGCAGTGCCATTGGTTGCTTCTTATCTACTTGGTCTAGGCTTTTGAGAGAATCCACATATCAAATACACAGCCTATATATTAAAAAGACTCAGTCTGTGTTTTAAAAACTTCGAGACATAGAATTAATTTTCCCCCTCTCACATTAATTAACTAGTGATTTATATGACTACACTTTACTAGGAGTGTACATAAACACCATTCCCACTACAAAAGACCATGTCCCATCTCACCCACCCACCCCCACCCCCCACTGGCCCAGGAAGCTGCATGTCTACCCCTTACCACAGGGTTTTTACTTTGGTGCCCTACTCCATATTTAGTCAAATATTGCTTTTAGTTTCCCTTTCAGATCTTCTTTCTCAACTTCTGTTGATGAGTGGGATCATCCCATACTCATCTTTATCTTTCTGACTTAGCTCACTTAACATAATTCCTTCTAGCTGTGTCCAAGATGGGTCAGAGAAGGTGGGTTCATTGTTCTTGATAGCTGTATAGTATTCCATTGTGTATATATGCCACAGCTTTCTCAGCCATTCATCTGCTGTTGGGCACCTGGGTTGCTTCCAGGTTTTAGCTATTATGAATTGTGCTGCTATGAACATAGGAGTACACACCTCTTTTTGGTTGGGTGTTATGGAGTCCTTAGGGTATAACCCCAGGAGAGGAATTACTGGATCATATGGAAGGTCCATGTCTAGCCTTGTGAGAGTTTTCCAGACTGCTCTCCACAGAGGCTGTACCAATTTACATTCCCACCAGCAATGTAAAAAGGTTCCTCTGTCCCCACAGCCTCTCCAGCATTTGTTGCTGTTGTCGTTTTTGATGTATGCCATTATCACAGGGGTAAGGTGGTATCTCAATATTGTCTTTATTTGCATTTCTCAATCAGTGAGTTGGGGCAATTTTTCATGTTTGTTAGCCTTTTGGATCTCCTCTGAAGTGAATGTTTTGTTCATATCCTCTGCCCATTTATGGATGGGGACATTTGCTTTTTTGGTGGTAAGTTTACTGAGCTCTTTTGGTGATTAGTTTCTTGTCTGATGTATGGCATGTGAAGATCTTCTCCCATTCTGTGAGGGGTCTCTTTGTTTGTGTGATAGTTTCTTTGGCTGTGCAGAAGCTTTTCAATTTGATGTAGTCCCATTGGTTTGTTTCTGCTTTAGTCTTTCTTGCAATTGGGTTTATTTCATCAAAGATGTTCTTGAGGTGTAGGTGGGAAAGTGTTTTACCAATGTTTTCCTCTAAGTATTTGATTGTTTCTGGTCTAACATCCAGGTCTTTGATCCATTTGGAGTTGATTTTTGTTTCTGGTGAGATAAAGTGGTTCCGTTTCATTCTTCTGCATGTTTCAACCCAATTTTCCCAGCACCATTTATTGAAGAGAGCCTCCTTCTTCCATTTAATGCTTTGGGCCCCCTTATCAAAGACTAGATGTCCATAGGTGTGGGGATTTATTCTGGGCTTTCAATTCTGTTCCACTGGTGTGTGTGCCTATTTTTATTCCAGTACCATGCTGTTTTGATGATGATGGCTTTATAATATAGTTGGAGATCTGGGAGTGATGCCTCCATTTCTGTTTCTTTTCCTCAAGATGGTTTTGGCAATTCTAGGTGTTTTTAAAAATGCCACTTCTATATGCCAGCAAGTTAAAAGATACAATAAACATATAATTAATCACATTATTAAAAATAGAAAACATCAGGGGAGTGCAAACAATATATACATATATAAAACACCCAGGAAAATAGTTAATAAAATATCAGTAAGACCAGCCTAAAGCATAAAATACTTAAAGAGGAGCTGGACAAATAGCATAATGTTTATGCAAAAGACTCATGCCTGAGGCTTTGAGGTATTAGGTTCAATTACCAGCACCATCATAAGCCAGGATGAACACAGCTCTAGTCTGTCACTCTCTCCTACCTTTCTCTGTAGCTCATTAAAATAAACAGAAATTTTAAAAGAGTTTTTTAAATAAAATACTTTAAAAAAAATCAGAAAACGCTTAAATAAATGGGAAGAGATACCTTCTTCTTGAATAAGAATATTCAGTATTATAAAGTAGTCACTCCTGGGAGTAAGGCGGTAGCGCAGCGGGTTAAGCACATGTGGCACAAAGCGCAAGAACCCGAGTAAGGATCCCGGTTCGAGCCCGAGGCTCCCTACCTGCAGGGGAGTCCCTTCACAGGAGGTGAAGCAGGTCTGCAGGTGTCTGTCTTTCTTTCCCCCTCTCTGTCTTCCCCTCCTCTCTCCAATTCTCTCTGTCCTATCCAACAACGACGACATTAATAACAGCTACAACAATAAAAAGGGCAACAAAAGGGAATAAATTTTTTAAAAAAATTAAAACAAAAATGAATAATTTTTTTAAAAAATTAAAACAAAAATGAATAAATAAAGTAGTCACTCCTTTTCAAGTTGATCCGTAGATTTACTTTACTACATTTAAAATTCCAATGAGATAGGTGAGTGTTAGGAGTCTTTTTTATCTCTTTTTTTTAAAATCTATTTTCATGCTTTTTTCTACCAAAAAATATATATATATATTTTTTTTCTTTCTTTATTATTATTTATTTAATTATTCAATTTATAGTAGGTTACAAGGTTGTAGGGTTACAGGGTATAGTTTCACACCACACTCTTCACCAAAATTCTATGTCCTCACTCTCCCAGTGGTAACCACCATAATTCTCAAAAGATCCTAGAGACAGTTTCTTTGTTTCTGTTTTGTTTTTTTTTCTTCAGGGTAATGTATTCCAGTTCTCTAGATTTCACATATGAATAAAACCACCCAGTAGTTTTACTTAATCTCTTTTTTTTTTAATTTTTTTTTTAATTATTTAAGAAAGGATTAGTGAACAAAAGCATAAGGTAGGAGGGGTACAACTCCACACAATTCCCAACACCCAATCCCCATAACCCACCCCCTCCCCTGATAGCTTTCCCATTCTCTATCACTCTGGGAGCATGGACCCAGGGTCGTTGAGGGTTGCAGAAGGTAGAAGGTCTGGCTTCTGTAATTGCTTCCCCGCTGAACATGGGCGTTGACTGGTCGGTCCATACCCCCAGTCTGCCTCTCTCTTTCCCTAGTAGGGTGTGACTCTGGGGAAGCTGAGCTCCAGGACACATTGGTGGGGTCTTCAATCCAGGGAAGCCTAGCCAGCATCCTGGTGGCATCTGGAACCTGGTGATTGAAAAGAGAGTTAACATATGAAGCCAAACAATTCGTTGAGCAATCATGGATCCCAAGCTTGGAATAGTGGAGAGGAAGTGTTAGGGAGGTACTCACTGTAAACTCTAGTGTAGTCCTGCTTTCAGGTATATATTTTGCAGTAGTTTATGGATACGTGTGCACATAAGCTCTCTCTCACAGAAACTGGTGTATATCTAGGTTATGGGACTTTGTTAGAAAGTGAACTACCTGAGATGAAATTAGAGTGTACTATTAAAGGAAAGGTCTCACCCGAGTAATGAAGCTGAAGGGTTGTCATTCCACACGTGAAGTCTCTGGATACATTCTGAGGTGAAGCATGTTGAGGTAGCAATCGTTGCTTTGGTTAGGTTGTGATCGGCAGATGCAATGTTATTTGGTTTGGATTGGGAGATGCATACGGGAAAGTGGGCCCTATCCAAGGGTTCCAGGACTGGGGGAAGTAGGGGCTCTATAGTGAAGATGTGAGGTTCCTGCTGTCTTAGGGTTCAAAAAGACAATCAATAGTTAATATTATCATCACATTATTTGTTAATTGGGTTAACTTTGAAAAGTCCCTTTGTTATGGTTTGCTGGACAGTACCCAGTATCTTGTATATAGCTGTGCTATTGGAAGCTTCTAATCTACTTGGTCTAGGCTTTTGAGAGAGTCCGCATATCAAATACATAGCCTATATATTAAAAAGATTCAGTTTGTCTTTTGAGAAACTTTAAGACATACAATTGATTTCCCCCTCTCATATTAATTAGCTACTGATTTATATGTCTACATTTTGCTAGGAGTGTACATAAACACCATTCCCACCACCAAAGGACTGTGACCCATCCCTCCCGCCCACTCCCACCCCCCACTGGCCCAGGAAGCTACATGCCTACCCCTCACCACTGGGTTTTTACTTTGGTGCCCTACTTACAATTTGATCAGGTCCTGCTTTTAGTTTCCCTTTCAGATCTTCTTAGTCAGCTTCTGTTGATGAGTGGGATCATCCCATACTCATCTTTATCTTTCTGACTTAGTTCACTTAACATAATTCCTTCTAAAAAAATATATATTATTTTTATACCAAAAAATAAGTGAGAGAAAGAGCAAAGAATATCTAATAAATATTTGAGTAAATAATGTAAATATGAAACACTTGGAAATAATCTTGACAAAACATGCATGTGCATATAATTATATACATCTATAAAAAGACAATGTATATTATACTTTAATTAGAGCTTTAAAAAAAGAATTCAAGATAAATGGAACTATTGAGCATTTTGCTAACAAGACTATATACTTAAATTCTTTCCAACTTACAGGATTTAAACAATTCGAAGAAAAAAATCCCAATGTGTTCATGGAAATTAATAAAATGTTTCTTACATTTACCTAAAAGATGAAACTATTAATAATATAGTTCTGAAAATTAAAAATTAAGTAATACTGGTTCTAATGGATTCTAAATTGATTTTTTTACTTCTTTTTTTTTTTTTTTCCTCCTCCAGGGTTATTGCTGGGCTCGGTGCCTGCACCATGAATCCACCGCTCCTGGAGGCCATTTTTTTCCCCTTTTCTTGCCCTTGTTGTAGCTTCGTTGTGGTTATTATTATTGCCCTTGTTGACGCAATTCGTTGTTGGATAGGACAGAGAGAAATGGAGAGAGGAGGGGAAGACAGAGAAGGGGAGAGAAAGATAGACACCTGCAGACCTGCTTCACCGCCTGTGAAGCGACTCCCCTGCAGGTGGGGAGCCGGGGCTCGAACCGGGATCCTTACGCCGGTCCCTGCGCTTTGCGCCACATGCGTTTAATCCACTGTGCCACCGCCCGACCCCCTTTTTACTTCTTTTTAAAATAACATTTAAGTCTGTATAACAGCATGTGTCATGGAAGAGTTATAACAGCATGTCTCATGGAAGAGAGAATACCAGAATAGGCTAGACTTTCTTCCTATACCAAGCTCAAATTGTGCCAGCCTGTTTCAGAATTATTTTTGTTATTTTAAAATTTTATTTATTACTGGATAGAGACAGAGAGAATTTGAGAGGGGAGGGGAAGAAAATGAGGGAGAGAGACACCTGCAGCTCTACTTCACCACTTGTGAAGCTTTCCCTCTGCAGATGGGGACCAGGAGCTTGAACCTGGGTCCTTGCACACTGTAGGGTGAGCCATTAACCAGGTAAGCCACTGCATGACCCCCACTAAATTGATTATGTAACAGCTATTGAATCATTATAAGACATTCAGTAGAAAACTCTTTTGTTAAAGATTTATTTATTTAAAAAAAAATAAAATAAATAAATAAATAATAAAAGATTTATTTATTTATTTTATGAGAGTGAGAGTGAGAGAGAGAGAGAGAGAGTGTGTGTGTGTGTGTTAAAAGCATCAGTCTGGTCGTATGCAGTGCTGATGGTCAAGCCCAGAGTCTTATGCATGCAAAACATGTACTCTAACTGCTGAGTCACCTCCCTAGTCCAGAGAGAAAATTCTTAAATATCTAATTAAAGCTACACAAACATCTTTGTGTATTTATCTATCTACCTATTTATTCACTTATGAAACTTTACCTCTCCTAACTGGCTTTTTTAAATAGAAAGAGACAGAGAAGGAGAAGAAAAACACTAAAGTGGTGGCTACCAGACTTGAATCTAGGTCTCCTGCATGGCCAAGTAAGTGCACTATGCAGGTGAGTTAATCTTTGTATTTAAAAAAAAAAAGCGTATGATAAAGGAAGTAATGATGGTAAAGAAAATGATGTACAATTAATAAATGATCTTGGAGTGGTGGCTTAAGGAAGTATACTGTTTCACCTTAAGCTCTATTTAATGTGAATATATAATTATCTAAAATAAATTCTAGATAAATTAATGTTAAAATTAAAACATTATAGAGAGCCAGGCAGTAGTGCACTGAGTTAAGCACACATAGTGCAAAGCCAAGGACCAGCTCAAGGATCCTGGTTTCAGCTCCCAGCTCCCACTCCCCACCTACAGGTGGGAGGTCAGTTAGCAAGTGGTGAAACAGGTCTGTGGTGTCTCCCTTCCTCTCCCCCTCTCTTTCTTCCCTTCTTCTCTCAATTTCTCTGTCCTATCTAAGAACAAGAGCAGCAGCCACAATAACAATAACAGCAACAACAACAATGGAAAAAAGAAGATGACCACCAGGAGCAGTGGACTCATGGTGCAGTCACAGAGCCACAGTGATAACCCTGGCAAATAAAATAAAATAAAATAAAATAAATGAAAACATATCAAAGAATGGAACAGGAAATATATCTACCATATTCACAATTATGTAATTGACTAAATCCAATGACTTTTTAATACTTGCTGATAGAATTGACTGCCAACCCTCCTTTTTTATTTCCTTCCACTACTTCCCTATTCTTGTGCAGCACTATCCTCCTCCACAAGTCTTCTGCTTGAATGCTTCAGAATCTGTTCCATCTCTACATTGTGTTCCACATTCTTCACATAAACTTATAGCATCAATTACCTTCTCTACTTATATGACTCCAGTTTAACTCTAGCCAAGTCAGTTTTTACTTGTCAGTATTATCTAGGGTCCTAGAAAGAAACAGATGGCACTGTCAAAATAGATAATTAAGGAGAGCTTAGTTAAGAAGCCATTTATAATAGATTTAGGAAAAACAATAGAGGATAATAAGGAAGGTATTTACAACTATAATCCTAAAGCAACATAGTTAGAAATTATTACTGGATAATAAAAAAAAAAGAAGAGGTAGGAACAAGAGAGGTACAAGAAGGAGGAGGCAAAGGAAGAGGATTTGAAAAAGTAGTATGGAAAGAGGAGGTGGAAAGGAGGAGGGACAGGAGAGAAAGAGGAAGAAGAAATGTAGGAAATGAATAATGTAGAATATTCACCTATCTCTTCCTTAATCTTATTCCTGTACCTCCACTAGAATACAACTAGAAGACAGAAAATATGGAGTCTTGATGGTTGGATTACATGGAAATGTCATACATTTTGTATAGGTCAATCTTTCTGGATAGACAACAGAATAGGAAATGGTGGAAAACTGATTCTGAGCAGACAATCAGAAGATACTCACCTAGCACGTCCCCCCCTACTTCTCTAGGATAACCAAGGGAATTTCAAACTAAATAGACCCTAAACTGAACCCATGAGATGCTCTGCTCACTTCACACATTGAAAAATGAATTATAATTTGATTTAGCCTTCATGGAGGCCAATCTGACAATATAAATGGCTTTAAAATATTTACGACATCTTGGAAAGTAAATATGTAGAAAATAGAAGCAAACAAATGTCTATGTGGTTGCCACCAAAAGCCTGTGGATGATTTTAACTTTCAGTCTTTTCGAAGTAGTACTTCAAATTAGCAAAACTCACTTTTGGCTATTTACTAATGAATATTAATCTGCTATTTCAGAACATGGACAAATCCAGTCAATATCCAATAACATCCTCTGGAGGCTTAACTAGAGCACAAAGTTAAGGAGTTCATTTGCAGGTATCTGAGTCAAACATTCTGAGTTATAAAAAACTAAGTTACTTCTAATTTTGACCAACTGTTCTGAAATCCAGGAAATTAAAATAAAAGGCACTAATCCTACAGAAAGAAATGTAGTCACAATAGAACATTTAGCATAAGGCTTATTAGTTTAATCCAACATTTAATTCAACTCAATAGGTCTCTGCATTTTGTCCCCATCCAGTAAATAGTTGAGACAACATGACCAGGTTCAGCCTGATTTAATGTCAACTTCACTGAGAAAAACAAACTGGAAATTTAAAAGTTATGTGAATAGGCAAACATCAGAACTCATTTTTAGTTAAGAGTCTAAACACCTAAGATGAAAGAATGTGTGTTATTGCCTTGGCATTTACAGCAGATAAGTCACTGTTGTTATCAGAATCAGTTTTACTCAGCAATGATGTTCTTTCTCCATTAAAATTGATGATTTCCCCTATTTAGTTTCAGATCACTCCTTTTATTTCTCTTTGCCTCTAACTTTCACCTAACTGAATCAGCTTGGATAAGTCATGTATCTTTTCTGAAAGTCTCTGTCATGGACATCTCTGGAGTTTCTCTAAAGTGAAACATCAGTGAAATCTCTGAATTTTGGATAGCTCTGAGGCTAACAAGGGAATGCTGTATTTTAAACGTTCCTCTTTTCAACAATTTAAAAAGAGATCTTTCACCAGAAGCAAAGAGAATATGCCAACTACAGATTCTACCCTATCAGTCTCCCAGTGGCATAGCAAGGCAGCAGTGCAGCCTATGCCTAAATTGGCCTTGAATAGACAAGTGTGGACAGCAGAGAGGCAGGAAATGGGGTTAGGTTGATTTCCATCTATTAACAGCAGCTTAAACTGGCTTGCTGGGCAGCTCTGTCTCCCATTGGCTACAGCTGCCGAGAGCAGCAGGATGAGGGTTGACCTATATCTGTAGGGTGTAAGCCAAAGCCTGAATTTGTAGCAAACTTCAGTGTTCCAGAACGCCAAGTTTAACTTATGCCCAACCACATACAATATTTTTATCAGGAACTGTGATATCCTCCACCTGCAAAGAACTAACATCTGTGGGTTTCCCCTCCTCTAGATTCTTTTGCTTTCTTTCTCACTGCCTCTCCCTCCTGTCATGCTCTTAACCATTTCTGTCCTGCTTCGGTGACATCCTCTGTCTGAGAAGATATTATGGTCACAGCTGTGCTCCTTCTAGCAATCACAGTAACACTGGCCCCTCTCTGCTCACCCACTTCTCTTTGCAGTTGTCACCTCAGGTTGTCACTGTCTCGTGCCCACATATGCCCTTCTGGGCCACCACAAGTTTCAGAATGTGTCAGTTGCTAATGTAACTGCAACTGTGGACAAAATACAGTAAGAACATTCAAAACATGGTTCACTAATTCCTATACAGTAAGTGTTTCTTAATAGCTTTTAAATTTTTTTCCTGATTATTTTAAGATAAATTTTAAGGAGTGGAAAATTAATTTTCCTAGATTAGAAAGCATACTACTCCAACTATTAATATATGCAGCCACCATCCATAAGTGTCAGTTCCTTTTCAGTGAATCTTGGGGCTCAATTGAAATGAGTTGTTCAGATCTTAGCATATATACATATATATGCATGTATTTATTGCATCGCCATCCTATTGTAATACAAAACTTAACCTAGTTAGTTCTGCCTTCACATTAGAGAACTAAAACACTATAAGCTTCTATTTTCAACTCAGATACTGCCTGCCACTACCTACAATCTTTTCTTCACTAAAGCCTTGAAATAGTAGAAAAGAAACCCAGATGATGGAAAATTATTCTAGCAGCTCAGGTCCCCATGCACAAGCCACATTGCAATAATTTGAGATGGAAAAAGACCTATTAAGTCATCCCACTGATTCTCTGAGGACTTACAGTGGTTTTATTCCTCTCCAATATGCTCATCTACTTTTTAGTGCCTTTTCCAATTGTAAGAGGCACAAGTGATGTGACTTACATCCCTCCCAGGGGAATAGGCCATCCAGTCTATAACAGATCTCTCTATTAGGGCATGAGACTTGCTCAACTGGCTGAATTATCTTTGTTTTGACTTTCATTTCCAACACCCCTCCTGTTGTCCCCTTAGACTACACTAAATAATTTCTTTCTGTTCCTGCTATTTACACCCTTCAAATACTTGTGGTCAATGAACCAGTCCCTGTTAGTTAGAATGAGCAGTCATGCTGGGAGACTTGACTCTTTCATCTTTCTCTGAGGGCAGTCTCTTCAAGCTTGTGAATCATATTTGTTGCTCTTTGATGAATGTCCATCAGTTTCTCAATAATTTGCTTCATTTCTTTGTCACTCATGCTGCTCAGGAATATCCCCTTTGTCTCTGCTGATACAAAACAAACAAGCAAACAAACAAAAATGATGGTAGTAGAACCTCTGCTTACAGACAACAAAGCAGAGATATTCCTACCCTCAGGTCAATAGCATCACTACCTCTTACTTGGGATGTGTAACTCCTGTGTGAACAGGACTTAGGCATGTATGTCCAGAATGGAAGAGTTGATGTATATCTGGCAATCAGCTTTCCTCGAGGTATGTTTAGTTAATGCCCACTAGTATTTAAATCATAGTTCACTGCGCATCTCAATTCCCAGTTGGAAAAGCTTCCCTGCTCTCCATGAACAGAATGCTAACCTCCTTTCCATTAATACTCCCGCATTCGCTAATATTAAAGTGGACAGCACTAGGAACAGTTGTGAGAAGAGTTAATTTTCTATGAGAAAAGAATGGACCTTCTACATTAAATGCACATAAATGCTACAGGAAACCATAACATTCTGTAGGTGGGTTTTGTAATGCCAGTGTCATTATGACAGAATTTCACTTATCCCTTCTTTATCTCACTTCCTGTTAATGACTACCTTAAATGTTAAACACCTATCAGAGCACTAAATTTAACAATGTTGTGTCAAATAGACTCAAGGTACTGCAATCACAATAACTATCAAAATGCAAAATGCTTGCATCTAATGCTATCATCTTATTTATTATTAGTTAGTTAATGTTGATTTACAGAATTATAAGATAAGAGGGATATAATTCTATACCATTCCCATCCCCTCCATTGGAAGTTTTGCTATTCTTTTTTCCTTTTCATGCTTCTCAGAGAACATTGTTTCCAATGATTTCCAAAAGAGAAAAAAAATGGGATGGAAAGGTAAATTGCCTGAATATTTGTGAATTAACCTATAAAACCACCTTTTTTTAATTTGGGAGTTTAATGGTTTATAATACAGTTATTGACACAGGGATACAATTCTTACCTCCCTATGATAGGCATCTGCAGAACACTCTCCACCCCACTCCCAGCTTAAGTTCTTTTCCATCAACATGCACCAGGACCCCAATACCATCTCAATCCCTTTCTTCCACTCTTTCCCCAGAGTATTTTGCTTTGGTCCAATATCTTATACTCACTCCAAGTTTCATTTTCAGACCTTGTTTCCACCTAAAAGTGATATTATCCAGGTCTTGTCCCTCTCTTTTTGGTTTGTCTCACTTAACATGATGACTTCAAGTTCCACGAAGATGAGACAAAGAAGATGATGGTATCATTTTTAGTAGCTAAATAGTATTCCATTATGCAAATATAGCCCACAAATTTTTATATATAATTTTATTTATTTATTTATTTATTTATTTTTGCCTCCAGGGTTATCGTTGGGGCTGAGTGCCTGCACTATGAATCCACTGCTCCTAGAGACTATTTATTTCCCTTTTGATGCCCTTGTTGTTTGTTGTTGTTATTGCTGTTGTTGTTGCATAGGACAGAGAAAAATTGAGAGAGGATGGGAAAACAGAGAAGGGGAGAGAAAGATAGACACCAGCAGTCCTGTTTCACTGCTTGTGAAGCAACCCCCCTGCAGGTGGGGAACTGGGGGCTTGAACTGGGATCCCTGTGCCTGTTCTTGCGCTTTGTGCCATGTGCCCTTAACCCGTTGTGCTACTGCCTGGCCCCTTTCCCACAACTTTCTTAGCCACTCATTTGTCTTTGGCCATCTAGGTTGCTTCCAAGTTTGTGCTACTACAAATTGTGCTCTTAATTTAAGTATACATAGATCTCTTGGGATGAAAGGTTTTGTTTGTTTGTTTCCTTTGGATTAAATTGCCAGGGCAGAAATTGCTAGGTTACATGCTCGATATATTTTCAATATTCTGAGAAATCCCCAGACTGCTTTCCACAAGGGTTGGACCAATTTACATTCTCCCCGGTTGTGTAGAAGGGCTTTGTTTCCATATCCTTGCCAACATTTGTGGTTTCTCCCCTTTCTTTTTTTAAAAATATTTTTATTAGAGACTTAATAATGATTAACAAGATTGTAAGATAACAGGGATACAATTCCATACAGTTCTCAGCACCAGAGTTCTGTGTCCCATTCCTTCCATTGGGAGCTTTCCTATTCTTTATCCCTCTCTGAGGGTATGGACCAAAATTCTTTATGGGGTACAGAAGGTGGAAGGTCTGGCTCCTGTAATTACATCTCTGCTGCATATGAATGTTGGCAGGTTGATCCATACCCCCAGCCTATTTCTGTCTTTCCCTAGTGGGGTTGGGCTCTGAAGAGGTGTGGTTCCAGGACACATTGGTGAAGTTGTCTGCCTGGGGAGGTCAGGTTGGTCAGGATGGTCAGGACTGAAAGGGGAGGTCAGGGAAGGTCAGGAGGTCAGGATGGTCAGGACTGAAAGGTGGTAAGATAAAAAGCAAATTATTCAATAAACAGGAACTCAAAGGTATAATAGAGCAAATGAAAGTAGAGGTCTATGAAATCCTTGGATTCCTTCATTGATATGATGGGCCTAAACCTCTAATTGATCCCTCTCTTCACCGTCACTTGTCACTTCCATCAGGAATGTCATCATAAGCCCTCTTTGGGCCTCTCTAGGACACTGCCCTTAGTGTAGAACAGCAATTGATAGGGACTGCTCCACTCTCTGAAGGGAGGCTGGGTCAACCTACTCTGCCACTTGAGGAAGACTGGTCCTGAAATGAGTGCAGCCTAGAATGTTTCTAGCTGTGACCATGGACTGAGAGCTTAGACTGACAGGGACTCAGGCTACACAGGCTCCTATGCTAAATATGAATAAACATGGGCCCTAGGTCAGATAGATGGGTTTAACAGTTAATGGTATTTATATACTTCCCTCATATTTGGGAGGTACTTTCTGTCCTAATCCAGCTTTCTAGCCCTATTCTCAATGCTGACACTATCTTCCCAGATGATACTTTTAGTCCACCTGCATGTTAGCTATCAAGCTCAAGTAAAAATTACTAAAGTCATGGACCACATGGAACATACATGGAACAGCCTTTCCAGCATTTGTTGCTGCTGTCCTTTTTGATGTATGCCATTCTCACAGGGGTGAGATGGTATCTCAATGTTGTCTTTATTTGAATTTCTCTGACAATCAGTGACCTGGAGCAATTTTTCGTGTTATCTCTTCTGTTGTGAATGTTCTGCTCATAGCCTCTGCCCATTTTTGGATGGGGTCATTTGTTTTTTTGGTGCTAAGTTTGCTGAGCTCTTTGTATATTTTGGTGATTAGTCTCTTGTCTGATGTCTGACATGTGATGATCTTCCACCGTTCTGTGAGGGGCCTCTTTGTTTGTGTGATGGTTTCTTTGGCTGTGCAGAAGCTTTTGAATTTGATGTAGTCCCACTGATTTGTTTTTGGTTTCGTCTTCCTTGCAGTTGGGTTAGTTTCATCAAAGATGTCCTTGAGGTTTAGGTGGGAAAGTGTTCCACTAATGTTTTCCTCTAAATGTTTGATAGTTTCTGGTCTAGCCTCCATGTCCTTGATCCATTTGGAGTTGACTTTTGTTTTTGGTGAGATAAGGTGGTTCAGTTTCATTCTTCTGCATTCTTCAACCCAATTTTCCCAGCACCATTTATTGAAGAGAGCCTCCTTCTTCCATTTAATACTTTGGGCCCCCTTGTCAAATATTAGGTGTGGGGGGCTTCTCTCTTATCTGTCTCTATCCAATAAACAGATAGATGCATAAATACATATATTGTTAAAATGAAAGATTTAGAGGAATGGGAGGAAAATATCTATCATTTACTAGGCAAGGGATGGGGTGTTACATGGTTAGTAAGACATGTGACCAAGTAGAAAGCGAGAGAGCTGCACTATTATTTTAAGTGGTGTTAATAAGAATATGCTGCCAGTTAAATTATGATGTTCCATTAATTTTGAAACTCACCCACATTTTATAGCTATTAAAAGGTGAAACAAAGTATCAGTTAAGGAGAGCGTTTATCTTGTAGACCATGACATATACTGGTCTAAAATTGCAGGCTACATCCTGATGACACCTGTACTAATGTTTTAGCTTTTCTCTCACTTTCTCTGTCTCCTGTGAAGCTTCCACTGTCTCTCATATGTAATAAAAACAATATAAAATATTTTTAGAAAATTTATCACATAATAAACAAGCAGTGGAAATTAACACCTTTCCAACACAGTGCATAAAAAATAGTCATCTACTTTTCTAATTTTTGGGAGCTTCTCTCTGCCCTTATCTAGCTTTCTAGAACTATCCTCAACTCTAACACCATCTTCCCAGACAATACTCCCAGCCCACCTGCGTGTTAGCTATTGGGCTTAGTCAAAAATTAGTAGTCACAAGCCCCTTGGAATATGCTTCAATCATGAAAACCCCAAATTTCATCTGCACTGGGGCTTGGTGCCTGCACTAGGAATCCATTGCTCCTTAAGCTGGCCCTTGCGCTTTGCGCTATGTGCACTTAATCCACTGTGCTACTGATACCCCACCCCACCCCTGATGCCAACTTTTGCCAGAATAGCCTCACAGGAAGGAGAGAGAGATGACCAGGGACTCATGGCTGAGCTGGGAAGCAGTATCTCTTTATTGATGAGCAAGGATGCGGTTCAACAATCTAATCTCTTCTAATCACAACACAATTCTCTCCTACATCTCCCCTCAGGCAGAAGAGTCAGGAACAATGAAGTACATAGGATGGGGGCACGAACCAGTGAGGATTAAACCAATGTCTTGGAGGCAGGGGGGTGTTTAGTTAACAGTGGTTATGTAAATAGAATACATTGTAAGTAATACAAGTGAACCTAATGTGATGATCAAAACAGAAGGTCTTATAAGCAGGATTTAGAAGCATACCAACAGCCAACCTCACTTCTCTGGGCAGATGACCTCACCAATGTGTCCTGGAACCTCACCCCTCCAGATCCCTGCCCCACTAGGGAAAGAAAGAAACAGGCTGGGGGTTTGGATCGACCTGTCAATGGCCATATCCTGTGGAGAAGCAATTACAGAAGCCAGAATTCCCACCTTCTGCTCCCCATAAAGATCTTTGGTCCATAGTCCCAGAGGAATAAAGAATAGGGAAGCTTCCAATGGAGGGGAGAGGGTATGGAACTCTGGTGGTGGGAATAGTACCCCTCTTATGATATCTTGTCACCATTATTAAATCACTAATAAAAAATTTAAATAGTCATCAACCATAAAGGAATTTATTAGCATCAACCACATTTTAGTTTATTTTTTTGAGTTTATTTTAGTTTACAAAGTTTAAATTCAAATAGGAATATTTGACAATTCGATTGTTTTTGAGCTGAAATGCAAGTAAAATGTTCTTATTTTAATATTTATGCTCTTTTTTTACCACAGCACTGCTAAGCTCTGGCTTATGGTGGTGTGGGGGATTAAACCTAGGACTTGAGAGCCTCAGGCATGAAAGTCTCTTTACATAACCATTATGCTATACCCCCACCCTAATATTTATGTTCTATAGAGAATACTCCTTTTCCAGAACTTTAAGTCTTAGAGTATAAGTAGATGACATCTATGTGAATCTCAATATCTTTATAGTTTTCAGAGATAACAAAATTCTAAATTAGATAACTATTCAAGAAGATGATTAGGTTATTTCCTTTTACCTTCAAGATTCCAGTTAGTTACTTAATGCAGTTTTAAAATTTTTTGCCAAACATAGAAAATGCAGATTTATTTCATTCTGTTTATAATATCTTTGGATGGACCAGTTTAATCATCAGATTCTACAGGCGAAGAAAGTGAAACTTATGCCATTTAACTGATCTGTCTCTCAATATTCAAGGGGTTCTTTCCTGTCTTGGGAAGTCTGTGCACAAAAAGTCCAATCTTCTATTTTGGGGAGATATGAAATTTTACTCCTGTTACAATAATAGTCTTATAAAATAATATTTCCTCAATACAAATATATATTTTAAGTACAGTCTTCCCCAAGCTCTTTACAGTTTTCAGAATTAAATAGTTTCTTTCATTGAACAATATTTTTCTCTAAACTTTTTTAAAATTTTTATTTCTAAAAAGGAAACACTGACAAAAACCATAGGATAAGAGGAGTACAACTACACACAATTCCCACCATCAGAACTCCGTACCATCCCCTCTCCTGATAGCTTTCCTATTCGTTAACCCCCTGGGAGTATGGACACAGGGTCATTATGGGGTGCAGAAGGTGGAAGGTTTGGCTTCTGAAATTGCTTTCCCACTAAAGATGGACATTGGCAGATTGATCCATACTCCCAGCCTGCCTCTCTCTTTCCCTAGTGGGGTGGGGTACTGGGGAAGTGGGGCTCCAGCACATATTGGTGAGGTCGTCTACCCAAGGAAGTCTGGTTGGCATCATGTTAGCATCTGGACCCTGGCTGAATAAAAAAGTTAACATATAAAGCCAAAAGGCAGGAATAGTTCAGATGAAGAATGGGGGGGGGGGTTCTCCATTTTGTAGATAGTAGGCCTATTTTCGTTATATTCTAAAGAACCCATGAATATATTAGTTTTTTTTCTTTCCTGAGCCTGACATCTGATATGCAGGTGGATCCTAATTATTGTCTGGGAAGTGATGTCATGGCTGGAAAAAGGACCAGAAAGCTGGATCAGGGAATAGAGTAGCTTCTAATATGGGAAAGGTGTTTGAATATTGTTGACTGTTAACCCCAATGATTTGATCTGATCTGGGGCTCATATTCAGCTTAGGAGTCTATGTGACCTCTGCATCCCTGTAGCTCTGAGCTCACATTCTGTGGTCATGAGTAGGAACATTCCAAGCTGCCCCAAGTTCAGAACCCATCTTCCTCAGGTGGAACATAGAATATGTTGTCCAGCCTCCCTTCAGAGCAGGAACCATTCTCTACCATTGTTGATCCATGTTGAGGACAAGGTCCTATGGGGGCCCACAAAGGGGTCTACTGTGTTGTTCCTAATAGGGATGACTAGGAACAATGGAGAGAGGGATTTGTTCGAGGTTTAGGCCCACCATGTCTGTTTGGGAATCTCAGGACTCCCTGAATAGGGCCCCAGCTGATGGGGTGGCCTGATAGTGACTAAAGAGTCATTGTTAAAGCATGTCGGTCTCTTGCCCTTATTCAACTTTTGCAGTCCTTACTTTGATAAGGTTAGCTTTGGAGTGACTGAAGGAAGTGTAGTAGGAAGTAGGTGAGGAGGGTATCTAAGTCTAAGTGGACACTATTTCGTTATGAACTCTATACTGACTCACTGCAGACTATTGTGCACTTTTGCTTTCAGGTATATATTTTGCCCTAATTTATGGATACATGTGAGCATATGCTCTATCTCATGGGACCTGGTCTACATCTAGGTTTTGGGACTTTGTTAAGAAGAGAACCACCTGAAATGGAATTAGAGAATCCTATGAGAAAGGAAAGATCTCACTTGAGTAATAAAGCTGAAGGGTTGACATTACACGGCTGATGTCTCTGGACATAGTCTGAAGTGAAGCATGCTGAGGTGGTACTTGTTATGTTGATTAGGTTGGGATCAGCAGATGCAATATCCTTTGGTATGAATTGAGAGAAGCTTGCAGGAAAGTGAGCCCCACCCTAGAGATTCCAAGACTTGGGGAAATATAGGCTCTATAGAGGAAGGGGGAGGTTCCTGCTGTCTTAGGGTTTAAGGAGGCAATAGATAGTTATTGTGGTAATCAAATTATTTGGCAGGTGGGTTAACTTTGAAATATCCCTTTGTTAGGATTTGCTGCATCATATACAACATCACCATAATTTATGTCATTTGACGTTATTTGTATATAGCCTTGTCTTATAGATAGTATGCCACTGGTTGCTTCTGTTCTCCCTGGCCTAAGCTCTTAAGAGAGTCAACATATCAAAGACTCAGCCTATGGCCTGAGCATTAAAAAGTTTGAGACACTCAGTCAGTTTTCCCCCTATCATATTAATTAATAATGATTTATATGAGTACAAGTTAATAGGAGTGTACATAAATACCATTCCCATCACCAAAAGAATGTGTTCCATCCTAACCTTTCCCCCTCCACCTCCTCAGTGAAGCCGAATTTCTTTTTTTTTTATTTAAGAAAGGATTAATTAACAAAACCATAGGGTAGGAGGGGTACAATTCCACACAATTCCCACCACCCAGTCTCCATATCCCACCCCCTCCTCTGATAGCTTTCCCATTCTCCATCCCTCTGGGATCATGGACCCAGGGTCATTGTGGGCTGCAGAAGGTAGAAGGTCTGGCTTCTGTAATTGCTTCCCCACTGAACACGGGTGTTGACTGGTCGGTCCATACTCCCAGTCTGCCTCTCTCTTTCCTAGTAGGGTGTGTCTCTGGGGAAGCGGAGCTCCAGGACACATCTTCAATCCAGGGAAGCCTGGCCAGCATCCTGATGACATCTGGAACCTGGTGACTGAATACAGAGTTAACATACGAAGCCAAACAAATTATTGAGCAATCATGGACCCAAAGCTTGGAATAGTGGAGAGGAAGTGTTAGGGAGGTACTCACTGCAAACTCTAGTGTACTTCTGCTTTCAGCTATATATTTTGCAGTAGTTTATAGATATGTGTGAACATATGCTCTCTCTCACAGAAACTGGTGTATATCTAGGCTTTGGGACTTTGTTAGAAAGTGAACCATCTGGGATGGAATTAGAGTATAGTATGAAAGGAAAGGTCTCACCCGAGTAATGAAGCTGAAGGGTTGTCATTCCACACATGAAGTCTCTGGACACAGTCTGAAGTGAAGCATGTTGAGGTGGCAATCGCTGTGTTGGTTAGGTTGTGATCGGCGGATGCAATATTATTTGATATGGATTGGGAGAGGCATATGGGAAAGTGGGCCCTATCCAAGGGTTCCAGGACTGGGGGAAGTAGGGGCTCTACAGTGGAGATGTGACGTTCCTGCTGTCTTAGGGTTCAAAAAGACAATTGATAGTTAATGTTATCATCACATTATTTTGTAATTGGATTAACTTTGAAAAGTCCTTTTGTTAGGGTTTGCTGTACAGTATCCAGTATCTTGTATATAGCTGTGCTATTGGATGCTTCTGATCTACTTGGTCTAGGCTTTTGAGAGAGTCCGCATATCAAATACACAGCCTATATATTGAAAAGATTCAGTTTGTGTTTTGAAAAACTTTGAGACATACAATTGATTTCCCCCCTCATATTAATTAACTAGTGATTTATATGTCTACATTTTGCTAGGAGTGTACATAAACACCATTCCCACCACCAAAAGACTGTGACCCATCCCTCCCACCCACTCCCACCCCCTACTGGCCCAGGAAGCTGCATGTCTAACCCTCACCACAGGGTTTTTACTTTATTGCCCTAGAAGCCGAATTTCTGTCCTCACCTTCAACCCACAGATTTTTACTTTGGTGCCCTACTCCAAACTCAGTCAGATCTTGCTTTGAGTTTTTCTTTCTGTTCTTCTTTCTCAACTTCTGTTTATGAATGGGATCATCCCGCACTTGTCTTTGTCTTTCTGACTTAGCTCACTTAATATAATTCTTTCTAGCTCCATCCAAGATGAGTCAGAGAAGGTGGGTTCATTGTTCTTCATAGCTGTGTAGTATTCCAGTGTGTATATATAACACAGCTTTCTCAGCCATTCATCTGTTGTTGGGCACCTGGGTTGCTTCCAGGTTTTAGCTATTACAATAGTTGTATGTCTCTAAAGTTTTTGAAGTGAACAAAAATCCCTATTTCCATTTTCATTTTAGCAACCATGCCCCATATTGGCAGATGCTGTCAAGTATCCAAATCTAGAATAATGTCATTTCCACTTGTGAAGAGGAGATATTCTCTGTTAATTCTAGAGAGTAATTTGCTTACTGGAATTAAGAACTCTAAACCACTATACACTTTAAATGAGAGAATGTAAAAGAAACACTTTCCTTAGGATACTTTGAATTTTATTTTGTATTTTCATTTTTCTTGCTTTAACATGGATTTAAAAAATAGAAAAAGTTAAAAATATGAAAACTTGAGGGGAAATAACACTGAATATATTTGAATACAGAAAAGTATGGTCTTTGGTGGGATTAAGACATAAGGATAAAGGTATTTTGTGCTAACTTCTCGCCCTTCTCTCTATTGTCCTTCTAGAGTAAAAAAATAAACCCATAACTTAAAAACAAGGTAAGTGAACCTGGTAGTACATAACACATATAAGTTCTAATGTCCTTTTTAATCAAAAATTAAAACTTTCAGCTCATGTAAAAATAGAACTTTAGTTGGAAGGTGCTAATATTTTCCTTATACTTCACTCATTTTTTATAAAATAGATATAGGTAAAATGACTAAAGAAAAATTGAATTGTATCATTGCTTCATTTCCTGTTTTTAATATTTTAAATTCACTTTTTATTATCTTTATTTATTGGATAGAGACAGCCAGAAATTGAGAGGGAAAGGGGAGATAGAGAGGGAGAGAGACAGAGAGACACCTGCAACACTGCTTCACTACTCGTGAAGCTCTCCCCCTGGAGGTGGAGATGGGAGATTTGAAAGTTGGTCCTTGTGCATTGTAATGTGTGCACTCAACCAGGCACGCCACCACCCAGCCCCTCATTTCCTATTTTTATTACTCATTACAATCTTGATAAGTATGGTGATCAGAATGTATTACATAACTACATTTCCAGAAATTCCTTAGGCACCACCTACATTAGTTGTAAGGCGATTTGAAAATGAAATGTGTATGCCAGGTGGCTAATATGAATTCCATAGATTAACAAAAGTCTTCCTCTATAGAACCTGTGTTTCATTTAAGAGCTTATCAGTGTGAACATAATGAATACTAAGATAGCTAATCTTTATTAAGATCTAAATATATACAAAGTATTGTGTAGGATCTTTAGTATTTTTATTTATTTTAAGTACCTGGTAAAGTAGGTGTGGTCATTACCAATATCTAACACACACTAAATCATATGCTAAGCTGTGTTTTTTGTGTGCCTTTTAGTTAAGGGTTTTAGGCAAGAGACTGAAATTAGTCTGATTATAAGAAATTACAACATGAGAAGAATGAGAGATTGTTATTTCTTCTATAGTAATAAGAATATTGGATATAAGTATTTTTCTACAGTAATGATAAATGGATGAATAATTTACATTTAGATGAACACACTGAATTTTCTGTCACTAGTAAATTTGAAGTTATTTTGTTATATGTATGTTATATGTTTTATATGATATGTTATATGTATGTATCATATATCTAATTACATGAATAAAGCATTGAAATTCTCTTTCTAAATTTAAAAGCTTTTGTAGAACATTGAAAATTGTGTAGTGTGTCTGGTAAACTTCTTCTAGCAATATAAGACATTTATTTTATAAATATATAAAGAATTCTCCACATCTATAGACATCTAATCTTTGATAAGGGGGCCCAAAGCATTAAATGGAAAAAGGAGGCTCTCTTCAATAAATGGTGCTGGGAAAACTGGGTTGTAACATGCAGAAGAATGAAATTGAACCACTTTACCTCACCAGAAACAAAAATCAACTCCAAATGGATCAAAGACCTAGATGTCATACCAGAAACAATCAAATACTTAGAGGAAAACATTGGTAAAACAGTTTCCCAACTACACGTCAAGGACATCTTTGATGAAACAAACCCAATTGCAAGGAAGACTAAAGCAGAAACAAACCAATGGGACTACATCAAATTGAAAAGCTTCTGCACGTCCAAAGAAACTATTATACAAACAAAGAGACCCCTCACAGAATGGGAGAAGATCTTCACATGCCATACATCAGACAAGAGACTAATCACCAAAATATGCAGAGAACTCAGAAAACTTAGCACCAAAAAAGCAAATGACCCCATCCAAAAATGGGCAGAGGATATGAACAAAACATTCACCTCAGAGGAGATCCAAAAGGCTAACAAACATATGAAAAACTGCTCTAGGTCACTGATTGTCAGAGAAATGCAAATTAAGACAACACTAAGATACCACCTCACTCCTGTAAGAATGGCATACATCAAAAAGGACAGCAGCAACAAATGCTGGAGAGGTTGTGGGGACAGAGGAACCCTTTTACATTGCTGGTGGGAATGTAAATTGGTCCAGGCTCTGTGGAGAGCAGTCTGGAAAACTCTCAGAAGGCTAGACATGGACCTTCCATATGATCCAGTAATTCCTCTCCTGGGGTTATACTCCAAGGACTCCATAACACCCAACCAAAAAAGGGTGTGTACTCCTATGTTCATAGGAGCACAATTCATAATAGCTAAAACCTGGAAGCAACCCAGGTGCCCAACAACAGATGAATGACTGAGAAAGCTGTGGTATATATACAAAATGGAATACTAGGCAGCTATCAAGAACAATGAACCCACCCTCTCTGATCCATCTTGGACAGAGCTAGAAGGAATTAAGTGAGCTAAGTCAGAAAGATAAAGACGAGTATGGGATGATCCCACTCATCAACAGAAGTTGAGTAAGAAGATCTGAAAGGGAAACTAAAAGCAGGACCTGACCAAATTGTAAGTAGGGCACCAAAGTAAAAACCCTGTGGTGAGGGTTAGACATGCAGCTTCCTGGGCCAGTGGGGGGTGGGAGTGGGTGGGAGGGATAGGTCACAGTCTTTTGGTGGTGGAAATGGTGTTTATGTACACTCCTAGTAAAATGTAGTCATATAAATCACTAGTTAATTAATGTGAGAGGGGGAAAATTAATTGTATGTCTCAACATACAATTAATTGTATGTTCAAAACACAAACAATCTTTTTAATATATAGGCTGTGTAATTGATATGCAGACTCTCTCAAAAGCCTAGACCAAGTAGATCAGAAACAACCAATAGAACAGCTATATAAAAGATACTGGGTACTGTACAACAAACCATAACAAAAGGACTTTTCAAAGTTAACCCAATTACCAAATAATGTGATGATAACATTGACTATCGATTGTCTTTTTGAACCCTAAGACAGCAGGAACCTCACATCTCCACTAGAGAGCCTCTACTTCCCCCAGTCCTGGAACCATTGTATAGGACCCACTTTCCTGTATGCCTCTCCCAATCCATATAAAATAATATTGCATCTGCTGATCACAACCTAACCAACACAGTGATTGCCACCTCAACATGCTTCACTTCAGACTGTGTCCAGAGACTTCAGCTTCATTACTCGGGTGAGACTTTTCCTTTCAGAGTATACTCTGGCAAACGCTAGAAGAAGAAGAGTATACTCTAATTCCATCTCAGGTGGTTCACTTCCTAACAAATTCCCAAAACCTAGATATACACCAGTTTCTGTGAGAGAGAGCATATGTTCACACATATCTATAAACTACTGCAAAATATGTACCTGAAAGCAGAAGTACACTAGAGTTTGCAGTGAGTACCCCCCTAACACTTCCTCTCCACTATTCCAAGCTTTGGGTCCATGATTGCTCAATAATTTGTTTGACTTCATATGTTAACTCTGTTTTCAGTCACCAGGTTCCAGATGTCATCAGGATGCTGGCCAGGCTTCCCTGGATTGAAGACCCCACCAATGTGTCCTGGAGCTCCGCTTCCCCAGAGACCCATCCTACTAGGGAAAGAGAGAGGCAGACTGGGAGTATGGACCGACCAGTCAACACCCAATCTCCATATCCTACCCCCTCCCCTGATAGCTTTCCCATTCTCCATCCCTCTGGGAGCATGGACCCAGGGTCATTGTGGGTTGCAGAAGGTAGAAGGTCTGGCTTCTGTAATTGCTTCCCCGCTGAACATGGGTTTTGTTAATTAATCCTTTCTTAAATAAAAAAAAAAAAGAATTCCATAGATGACATAAGTTATCTATTTCCCCAGTTCCCTATCATAAGCCACTATTAATATTTTTACCTATGTTCTCCCAGTTCTTTTTTATCTATACTTATGTAAATGTGCATGCTTAAATTCAGTTGGAAACATAGATCTTGGTTCTGCTTTTCTGACTTATGAAATTAATGTTATAATAGTAATATGTCTATTATTATTATTTATTTATTTGCCAAATCGCCAATGAACTCTGGCTCATGTAGTACCAAGGATATTAGACCTGGAGCCTCAGGTATGAATTTATTAATTTTTTTTGTATAACCACTCTTCTATCTCCTCAGCCCTCAAATCATGTTCTTAGTGAGATTTCTTCCACATTACTCTAGCTATAATATAGAACTCCCTTGTATGGTTCCAATATAGAACTCTCTTATATTGAAACAATTCCTTATTATTGGACATTTAAGTAGATGAAGAAAACTTTACATATAACTACATAAAGTCTTACATATGCTCTAGGTCTCAGGTATTTAAAATAATAAGTTGCCAGTAAAAATGGCCTTGAACCAATTCTCTAATGATCTTGTTTTTAAACTACAATTACAAAGCTGAAAATGACTAGGAATTTAATCTATTTTTCTACTTCTACATAAGAATATATCACAGATAAAGATTTGGGGTCCAGCCTTTAGGTTCTTGATTAATCAACAATTTGTTTGGCTTTAACTCTTTTTTCAGGCACCAGGTTTCAGATGCTAACATGATGCCAACCGGATTTCCCTGGGCAGAGGACCCACCACTGTGTCCTGGAGCCCTGCTTCCCAGAGCCCTGCCCCACTAGGGAAAGAGAGAGGCAGGATAGGAGTATGGATCAACATGCCAATGCCCATCTTTAGTGCGGAAGCAATTACAGAAGCCAGACCTTCCACCTTCAGCACCCCATTATAATCCTGGGTCCATGCTCCCAGACGGTTAAATAGGAAAGCTATCAGGGGAGGGGATGGGATACGGAGTTCTGATGGTAGGCATTGTGTGGAGCTGTACTTCTCTTATCCTATGGTTTTGTCAGTGTTTCCTTTTTATAAATAAAAATAAAGAATATATCATAATCATATGCTTGAATGTAAATAGAGAAGATTTCATTATTTGTCCAAAGTCTTATTATAGAGACTTGATGGCAGGATCACAGAATTTAGTTACATGGATGCTGGGGGAATAATACCAGATAACTCTGACCTTTGATTTTATAACTTTCATTCTTAGCTTCTGTCAGTCTGCAGGGCTTCTGTGAGGATTAAGTGAGGTTACTTAAGAATGCCTAGCAATATGTAGATGGTGGTAATGCAGTGGTTTTGTTTTTGTTTTTACCCTCTTTCTCAAACTGTAACATTTCTTCTACAGTAGAAAAAATACCAAACATACCAATATCTGTGGCACTAAATATACTTTAAGGCAATCACTAAGCTTTCTATTGTTACTCCAAATTAAACATGTCAATTCATATGAGTTTTTCTAGAGTCTATTTTCAGAATTGTTTAAAGAATCAGGCCCTTCTAAATTAAAGATCCATAAATTAAAGATCCATAAATTAAAGATCCAAAAACACGATTTACTGCCATTGGACCGGCTAGTGATACAGATGGCAGGAAACCCCACCATAACATATATTGTTTGTTGCTTTCAAATAGTAATAATTTGTTGGTTTCTTAAAAAACTCTGATGTTATTAACACAGCAGATTTTATTTATGGGTCCCTATGACAAAGGGGACTGTAGTCCTGTGTTACATTTAATTTTTTGGTAAGAATACAGGTAAATCAGTATTCTTCATCTTGCTTATATGTAGTTTCTTTGTTGTCTCAAGTTAGTTTAATTTGGACCCATTTTCCAGTGTCAGATTTGGTTTTAATCACATGGTCTTGTCATTTGCACACATACTTTAGACTATTTTTTAACTAATAGATTCGTTTAGAGGCAAATGAGTTATGTATCTTTTCAGACAAATAAATCACTAGATATCTATCATAAATCAGTAGCACAGAAGTAAAGGCTACCTCCTTTGTAAGTGGTTTTCTGTTAGTGTGAATTCAGTAACTGTTAAATATTCTGCAACTTTCTATATCTGAGAAGAATTCAGTATATTATCTGTGTGGATTATGAGTTGTGGGCTTTGTCCTTTAAACTGTAATTACCAGTGCTTAAAAGACATCTGTGAGGGTGAGGATATGGAAAAGATAAGCCAAAAGCAAGATATGTAATTACCACAACCAGCCTTCCTATCAAGAACTCTGTATGTTTAAAGAAATTGGGTTGAGGGTGGGCGGTAGCACATCAGGTTAAATGCACATGGGGCAAAGCCCAAGGACTGGCAATAAGGATCCCTGTTGGAGCCCCTGGCTCCCCATCTGAAAGGGGGTCGCTTCACAGGCGAAGTAGGTCTGCAAGTGTCTTTCTCTTTCCCTCTCTGTCTTCCCCTCCTCTCTCGATTTCTCTCTGTCCTATCCAACAACAGTGACAGCAATAACAACAATAAGAGTAACAACAACGATAAACAACAAGGACAACAAGAGGGAAAAAACAGCCTCTAGGAGCAGTGGATTCATACTGCAGGCAGGCACGGAGCCCCAGCGATAACCCTGGAGGCAAAAAAAAAAAAAATTAGGACCAGGGGTCAGGCGGTAGTTCCCCCACCTACAGGCAGTAAAGCAGGTCTGCAGGTATCTACCTCCCCCCCCCCCATCTCTCCTCCTCTTTCGATTTCTCTCTATACTATCCAACAACAACATCAGTGGCAACAATAACAATAAGGGCAACAAAAGGGGGAAAAAATGGCCTCCAATAGCAGTGGATTCGTAGTGCAGGCACCGAACCCTGGAGGCAAAGAAAAAAAAAAAAAAAAAAGAAATCAGGACCTTTTGACAGTCCCTTCTCCTTCAGGGTGCATCATCAGGTTGCCCTAAATGTAGGTAGTCAATCTCTCAGGCAGTAATTGTCCTCATTCACATACAGTACCTAAGTCCTTCAAAGACCAAGGATGGAAAAGGTCCATGCTTCCTTTTTAGTAAATGATCATTTTCCTGATTTTCTTACTATAAGACAGTTTTCATAACGAAGGGAAAAGCACAGCCTGGAATCAGGAGAACTTACTTTTAGTTTTGAATCATGTACAAACTGACCTTAGCCAAGGCTGTGGGCCTGTTTTCCCATCTGTAAAATGGAACTAGTATATGTGTATAAACTATTCAATACTTCACAGAGTTGTGTTAACAAAGGCCATATAAATGAAAGTTTTAAAAGTTACCATGAAATTACTATAAAAGTCCAACTAGAGAAGAGAAAAAACCATGACAAGTCACATAAATTTGTTGGATGGAATTATAAGCATTTTGTATATCAAGTTAATGCAAATAGTGTGAGATTTGTTTAAATCCCTTACAGACACCACCCAAAACAAGGTCTTTCTCCCATACACTATAATAATAATCATTTTGTTTTGATTATACCCAGGAAAAGCTATCTTTGGTCATATTAGCATTTTCCCTCTCTTCCCACACCTGAAGAAGTATCTGCTCATATTGATTTAGCACTAATGTATACCCGATGGTCAACTAGAATAGAGGAAAACTTATACAAATTACTGTGGAACCAGGTGGGGCCAGGTGGTCAGTTGTATGTCAACAGAAATCACCCTTTCTAAAGGGAGTAGAAAAATGTTTTTAAAGAACTTGAATCCAATCTCAGGAACACTACTGCTAATATGCTAAAAAAGGTCCTTGAAAAATGTTAGGAATGGGTAAGATCAAGTTATGCTCTTAGATTTTATCATGTTTGGTTTATTAATCTGTGAGTTAAGCAAGGTAGAAGCAGAACAGACTTCCAAATGCATGACTCAGTGTTATAGTATAAATAATAACTTGTAGCTAGTTAGTTCCATTATTCTTCAATTGAAATTCTTTAAAAGCTAGTTGTTGTTGTTGTTGTTTTAAATTAAATATTTGCTTAGGGGAGGTTGGAGACCTAAGTCCCTATGGTGAAATAAATTGATGTTTTAGTTGAAGGTGAAAGCACCTATCTTGGGGAAATGTGGAAAATGTACACTTGTGACAACAAAAATCCTATAAATCAACATGTCCTCAAGATAGTGATATTAGAATTGGAAGGATAAAAGAAAATTAAAAATTAAATATTGTAAATTATTTGGAGAGACTAGATGGTAATTATTTGACAAGTATTCTCTTCTGGTAATTTCCCTGAAATTAAATGTCAGTTATAAAGTTTTTTTCCTATTTGTTAAAACTTGAGAAAATATTTTTGGACTGGCAATGAAATATGATAAAAAGTCTTTTTATTTCTAATCCACTGTTTCCCAAATTTACCTAGTCATAAAGAATATCTAGGGAATTTGATAAAAACTATACAATCTTATGGAAAAAAATATAGAATCTTTCTCCCAGTTCAAGAAATACCCAGTTATACTTTCCAAGGAATGGTACTGAAATATGTATTTTTGTTATTGCTTTGCTACCAGGGCTTCACTGAGGCCTCATGCCTGTGCTATTCATTTGTTCCTGGCAGACTCTTTTTATTATTTTTCATATATATGTGTGTGTGTGTAGAAAGAGAGAAAAAGAGAGAGAGATTGAGAGAGAGAGAGAAAGATAGAGAAGGAACAGTATAGCATCATTCCACTGCTTGAGAAACTTCTCCTTTTACATGGTGCTCCCATGTGATGACTAGGGTCTGGAACCTAGATCTTCATGTATGACAAAGTGTGTGCTTTACCTATTGAGCTACCTCCCAGCTCACACAACCCCCTACCCAGAAATCTGTACTTTTTGTCTATCTATCTCTCTATCTCTGCTAGAGTTCTAGGTATGCCAGTTAAGATACATGTTTGAAAAACAGTATTGCGGTATTCTCATATTCTTCATGATGTCAAGATTCTTCCAGCACTTATATTCTCTTCTGATTATCCTCTTTAGTAATGGCAGTCCCCCCCCCCCTTTCTCACACTTATAAAGTTCATTCATTCTATCAACTCCCATGACTGTTGGCAGCAGTGAGTATGCTATATGGGATAAGCCCCTGGTATAAGGGAGTGGAAGACAGCATCTAGTTTTGGGCAGGGAGGTGGTGGAGTGAAGGATGAGAGGTGTGGCTCAGAAAAGTTTTTTTTTCAAGAGACTCTGATTTTCCCTTTGGCAACCAATTTACATGATATTGCTGACATCCTTAAGTGGCCATATTCAACTTCCCTTTTCTCTACATGCAAGAATAGGTCTTTAGTATGACGGGCCTAGACTTCTAACAGACCCCTCTTTCCACCATAGCTGGTCTTGTCCATCAGGAACAACACTGTGGACCTTCTTACGGGTTTTTATGGGACCTTGCCCTCAATGTGGAACAACAATGGTAGAGACTGCCCCAATCTCTGAAGGGAGGCTGGGTCAACATACTCTACCAGTTGGGGAAGACAGGTCCTGAAATGACATCAATGTGACTTCCTTGGGTAGATGACACCACCAATATACCCTGCAACCCCACCTCTCCAGAACCCTACCCCACTAGAGAAAGATAGAAACAGGCTTGGAGTATGATCAGCCTGTCCTATAGAAAAGCAATTACAGAAGCCAGACCTTCCACCTTCTACACCCCATAATGATCCTGGGTCCATACTCCCAGAGGGGTAAAGAATAGGAAAGCTTCCAATGGAGGGGATGAGATACAGAACTCTGGTGGTGGGAATTGTGTGGAATTGTACCCCTCTTATCCTATCACCTTGTTGATCATTATTAAATCAATTAAAAAAAAAGAATAGGTCTTTACCATCACTTTCTGATGTTCCCTCCTATAATAGAAATGGAATAATTGTCTCTTCTTGTTAATCTTCTCTTGATGCTATTGCCTAATGGAAGTTAAATCCTAAACCCATTCAAACTTTGCCCCATTTTTCTTTGTTTTGGTTTCTTTTACACATGGGTACATCTAAAGACACTTCTATTCTTTTTTTGTAAAATATTTTATTTATTTATTTATTTTGCTTATTGGATAGAGACAGAAAAATTGAGAAGGGAAGATAGCTAGTGGGGAGAGAAAGAGAGACACTTGTAGCACTGCTTCACTGCTTCTGAAGATTCTCCCTCTGCAGGTGGAGAGTGAGGGCTTGAACCCACACTTTTACACAGTGTAATGTGTTACTGGTTGTGGAACTGCCCTGCCCCTTTTTCTATTCTTTTAAAACTAAATAAATCAATCTTGTACTCTGCTAGACTACCCATATCACATGCTACTTCATCTGGTATTTTACTCTCAGATTTCTCAAAATGGACATTCTACAGTGGTTTCACCCATTTTTCTTACCCTTCTCATTAACTCAGCTGTAATCTGGCTTCTACAAAACTACTGTTTATAGACAATGTTGAAGATTACAAATGATGATATCCAGTATCTTTTGCTGGCCTTCTTGTCTGTTCAACAGCATTTGACATTGCTGGTTACATCATCCTTTTAAAAACCATCAATTAGTGATTATTCATTTATAAGAGCAGAAACCTACAATTGAAACAAGGGAACCTTTAATGTAAGGCCATGGAAACTCTCCCTCAGAAATGTATTATGCCTGTAAATAAATTCAAATAATGAACTATCAGTAGCCAATAAAGGTTTAACACAATTCCTGGGCACTTACTCTATTCTAGATTCTAGGTAGTTGATATCAAGCAGTGAGAAGAAGAGACACTGTCCTATCCTTAGAGATTTTACAACCTAGTAGGGAAGGCTTACAACAAAGAAGTAAATAAATACATACTTACAACAAATAATGAGTAATGTGGATGAAAAGCACAGATGCAATGGTAGACTACTACAGAGTATTAGTGATGGATGAGGACTCAGAAAGGAAACTCTGAAGATAGAGCATTTAAACTGAGACCCATGGGACTGGGTGGTGGTGCACCTGGTTGAGTGCACATGTTACAATGCATAAGGATGCAGTTTCAAGTCTCTAGTTCCCATCTGCAGGGGGAAATCTTTGCAAGTGATGAAGCAGTGTTACAGGTGTCTCTCTGTCTCACCCTCTCCATCATCTCCTTCCCTCTTGATTTCTGGCTGTCTCTATCCAATCAATAAATAAAGATAAAAAAAATAAACTGAGACCTGTAGAGTGTAAGGGAGCCACTCAGAGGAACTGAAGAGTTGGGATGTAGAAGGAGTGTTTTGGGGAAAGGACACATTAGTATGAAGACCCTTCAGTAGTGCTTTGCTGGATATGAAAGTAGGCCACTATTATTGTGATTGAAGGGTGAAGGAAAGTATAGGACAAGATGAAGTGGAGGAAGAAGAGTCAGAACAGGTTCATACCTTTTGAGCTATTTCTAGGAATTTGGTTTTTTGCTTTTCTTTTTCAAAGTAAATAGGAGATGTTTTTTAGAATTTATTTATAAAAAGGAAACATTGACAAAACCACAAGGATAAGAGGGGTACAACTCCACACACTTCCCACCACCAGAACTCCACATCTCATCCCCTCCCCGATAGCTTTCCTATTCCCCATCCCTCTGGGAGTATGGGCCCAGGGTCATTATGGGATGCAAAGGTGGAAGGTCTGGCTACTGTAATAGCTTTCCCACTAAACATGGGCATTGACAGGTCAATCCATACTCCCAGCCTAACTCTCTCTTTCCCTAGTGGGGTGGGGCTCTGGGGAAGCAGGGGTTTAAAGACACATTGGTGGGGTTGTCTGTCTGGGGAAGGCTAGTTGGCATCATGGTAGCATCTGGAACCTGAAAAGAGAGTTAACATATAAAGCCAAACAAGTTGTTGACTAATCATGAACCTAAAGGCTGGAATAGTGCAGATGAAGAGTTGGGGAATCTCCATTTTGTAGATCGTTAGTAGGCCTATTTTAGTTATATTCCAAAGGGCCCGTGACTATACTAGTTTTTTGTTTTTTCCCTGAGCCTGACATCTGATATGCAGGTGGATCCTAATTATTATCTCGGGAGATGATGTCATGGCTGGAAAAAGGACCAGAAAGTTGGATCAGGGAAGAGAGTAGCTCTCAAATATGAGAAAGATGTACAAATATTGTAAACTCCATTGATTTGATCTGATCTGGGGCTCATATTCAGCTTACAAGCTTATGTGACCTCTGCAGCCCTGTAGATCTGAGCTCACATTCTGTGGTCATGAGTAAGATCATTCCAAGCCGCCCCAATTTCAGGACCCATCTTCCTCAGGTGGAACATAGAGTTGTTGTTCACTGTTGATCCAAGTTGAGGGCAAGGTCATATGGGGATCAACAAAGGGGTTTATTATGTTGTTTCTGATACAGATGACTGGTAATATTAGGGAGAGGGATTTATTTGAGGTCTAGGCCCATCATGTCTGTTTGGGAATCTCAGGACTCCCCGAATAGGGCCCTAGCTAGTGGGGTGGCCTGATAGTGACTAAAGAGTCATTGTTAAAGTATGTCAGTCTTTTGCCCTTATTCAGCTTTTGCAGTCCTTACTTTGATAAGGTTAGCTTTGGAGTGACTGAAGGAAGTGTAGTAGGAAGTAGGTGAGGAGTTTATCTAAGTCTAAGTGGACACTATTTCGTTATGAACTCTATACTGACTCACTGCAGACTATTGTGTACTTTTGCTTTCAGGTATATATTTTGCCCTAATTTATGGATACATGTGAGCATATGCTCTATCTCATGGGACCTGGTCTACATCTAGGTTTTGGGACTTTGTTAGGAAGAGAACCACCTGAAATGGAATTAGAGAATCCTATGAGAAAGGAAAGGTCTCACTTGAGTAATGAAGCTGAAGGGTTGACATTCCACGGCTGATGTCTCTGGACACAGTCTGAAGTGAAGCATGCTGAGGTGGTACTTGTTATGTTGATTAGGTTGGGATCAGCAGATGCAATATCCTTTGGTATGAATTGAGAGAAGCTTGCAGGAAAGTGAGCCCCACCCTAGAGATTCCAAGACTTGGGGAAATATAGGCTCTATAGAGGAAGGGGGAGGTTCCTGCTGTCTTAGGGTTTATGGTGGCAATATGTAGTTATTGCAGTAATCAAATTATTTGGCAGGTGGGTTAACTTTGAAATATCCCTTTGTTAGGATTTGCTGTATCATACACAATATCACCATAATTTATGTTATTTGACATTAATTGTATATAGCTGTACCACTGGTTGCTTCTGTTCTCCCTGGCCTAAGCTCTTAAGAGTCATTATATCAAAGACTCAGCCTATGGCCTGAGCATTAAAAAGTTTGAGACATTCAGTCAGTTTTCCCCCTATCATATTAATTAATAATTATTTATATGACCACAAGTTAATAGGAGTGTACATAAATTCCCACCACCAAAACAATGTGTCCCATCCCAACCCCCCCAACCCCCCCCCCCCCCCGGGGAAGCTGAACTTCTGTCCTCACCTTCAACCCAGAGATTTTTACTTTGGTGCACTACTCCAAACTCAGTCAAATCCTGCTCTGAGTTTCCCTTTCTGTTCTTTCTCAACTTCTGTTTATGAATGGGATCACCCCACATTCGTCTTTGTTTTTCTGACTTAGCTCACTTAACATAATTCCTTCTAGCTCCATCCAAGATGGGTCAGAGAAGGTGGGATCATTGTTCTTCATTGCTGTGTATATAAACCACAGCTTTCTCAGCCATTCATCTGTTGTTGGGCACCTGGGTTTCTTCCAGGTTTTAGCTATTACAAATTGTGCTGCTGTGAACATAGGTGTACACAGATCTTTTTGGTTGGGTGTTATGGAGTCCTTAGGGTATATCCCTAGGAGAGGAATTACTGGGTCACATGGAAGGTCCATGTCTAGCCTTGTGAGAGTTCTCCAGACTGCTCTCCATAGAGGCTGGACCAGTTTACATTCCCACCAGCAGTGCAGAAGGATTCCTCTGTCCCCACAGCCTCTCCAGCATTTGTTGCTGCTGTCCTTTTTATGTATGCCATTCTCACAGGGGTGAGATGGTATCTCAGTGTTGTCTTTATTTGCATTTCTCAGACAATCAGTGACCTAGAGCAATTTTTCATGTGTTTGTTAGCTTTTTTATCTCTTCTGTTGTGAATGTTCTGTTCATATCCTCTGTCCATTTTTGGATGGGGTCATTTGCTTTTTTGGTGCTAAGTTTGCTGAGCTCTTTGTATATTTTGGTTACTAGTCTCTTGTCTGATGTCTGGCATGTGAAGATCTTCCCCCGTTCTGTGAGGGGCCTCTTTGTTTGTGTGATGGTTTCTTTGGCTGTGCAGAAGCTTTTGAATTTGATGTAGTCCCATTGATTTGTTTTTGGTTTAGTCTTCCTTGCAATTGAGTTTGTATCATCAAACATGTCCTTGAGGTTTAGGTGGGAGAGTGTTCCACTACTGTTTTCCTCTAAGTGTTTGATAGTTTCTGGTCTAGCCTCCATGTCCTTGATCCATTTGGAGTTGATGTTTGTTTCTAGTGAGATAAGGTGGTTCAGTTTCATTCTTCTGCATGCTTCAACCCAATTTTCCCAGCACCATTTATTGAAGAGAGCCTCCTTCTTCCATTTAATACTTTGGGCCCCTTATCAAAAATTAAATGCCCATAGGTGTGGGAAATAGAAGACATTTAAGTGATTTAAACAGGAACTAGCATCATCCATTGTACTTCTAGGTTTGCCCTGATGTGTAGAAAACAGACTAAGGAAAGCAAAAGTAGAAGCTGGAAGATTAGTCCGGGTACTATAGTAAGAACTTAGGTAAGAGATAGTGCCAGTTTGGATTATTATCACAGCAGTGGAAATGGAGTGAAGTGGATGGATCAGGCATCTACTTATGAGAGCCAAATTAAAAGTTGTTGAATTGGAGTTAGGGAAGGAAAGATGATTTTATAAAAACATAAAAATATTTACGTTTCTTGTTTAAAATAGCAGGCAGATACCAGTAATGTGTCCTGAAGTAAGTGTATGTGTGTAGAGTGGAAAGGGGAGCAAAGAAAGAAGTCTTTTTTTTTCCAGAAGTTTTTTTTTGATGTGGGTAGGGAAGCTGAAATATAGAATAAATTTAGCTCTGTTTCAGACAACTTAGTGTCAGATTTGAGTATACTTGATATGTCAGGTAGACAACTATGTATATAAATTTAAAATTTGGAGGAAATGAGTAGGCTGAAAAAATTAATTTCTTCTGTAGTTGCCATAATTAAAGAAAACTATATGAATATGGTATGATCTCACTCATAGGCAGAAATTGAAAAACAAGATCAGAAGAGAAAACACTAAGCAGGACTTGGAATGGAGTTGGTGTATTGCACTAAAGTAAAAGACTCTGGGGGGGGGGGGGCAGGGTTCAGGTCCTGGAACAGAATGGCAGAAGTCCTAGCAGGGGTTGTATTGTTATGTGGAAAACTGGGAAATCTTAGACATGTACAAACCATTCTATTTACTGTTGACTGTAAAACATTAATCCCACAATTAAAAATACTATTGATAGAGACAGGGAAATCAATAGGGAAAACAGAGGTGGAGGAAGAGAAAAAAAGACACCTGCAGTACTGCTTCACTGCTTGTAAAGCTTTCACAGTGCAGGTGGGGACCAGGAGTTTGAACCAAGATCCTTGCACATGGTAACATGTGAGTGTGCTACCACATCGCTCAGTAGTTGTGATAATTTTATATTTTAAGCTATAGGGGTGATGAAGATTACCAGGAAGGTGAATTTATAGAGAAGATAGCAGAGGCTAGAACACTCTCTCTCTCTCTCTCTCTCTCTCTCTCTCTCTATATATATATATATATATATATATATATATATATAATCTTTATTTATTTATTGGAAAGAAACAGCCAGAAATTGAGAGGGAAGGGGGTGAGAGAGAGGGATAGAGACAGAGAGACTCCTGCAACACTGCTTCACCACTTGCAAAGCTTTCCCCCTGCAGGTGGGGACTAGGGGCTTGAACCAAGGTCCTTGCACATTGCAACATGTCTTTTCAACCAGTTGTGCCACCAGCTGGTCCCAAACCCAATATTAAAATGATACTAAAATACACATAGCAGCAGGAGTTATAGAAGTAGGAGACAAGCATGTAATTGCTTTATCTTCAACCTCCAAAGAAAATATATTTTTAGGCTGACAAGATAGCTCATGTGGATAATGTGCTTTCTTTGTCATGGGCATGATCTAGGTTTGAGCCCAGTGTCCATGGCACTGAGAGAAGCTATCCTTTCTTTCAGTTTACCTACTTGGTAATCTCTGTCACTTCTATAACTTTAAATATCAGAAAAGGTTAAGACACAAAATAGGTATCCTGGGAAAATGAACATATTCTCACCCTCTTTTCCTCTCTGACTCATTTTTATTTCCTGTATCATTTTATTCTATTATTTTAGAAAAGATTTCCTCTGTTTCTGCCAGGAACAGAAGATGACCCAATTCATGCCCTAAATAGAGTATTATCATAGTTCCTAATTCCAAATTCCCAGGGGGAGAAAAATGGGCTTGGTTAGTTGTTGAGCTCAAGTCAAATCAATCATGGTCAGAGGAACAACATCATTTTGTATAAAAATAGTTGTCAGGTAGTCTATTCCAGCAGAAAAGCAATTATAGAAGTCAGGCCTTCCAACTTCTGCACCCCATAAAGAATTTTGGTCCCTACTCCCTGAGGGATAAAGAAAAGGGACACTTCCAATGGAGGGAATGGGACATAGAATTCTGATGGTGTGGGTGGGAATTGTATGGAATTATGCCCTTGTTATCTTACAATCTTGTTAATCACTATTAAATAATAAAGAATATAAAAATAGTTGTCAGTCCAAGCCCTCCTTTGTTGGGCAAGGTTTAGTACATAGAGAAAGTAGACATCATCTCCCATGTTACAAAGCATATACCAAGCATCATTTGAGATACCAAACTGCATTTTGTTATGAAGTTCTTCGTTTTGTTATTTTTTTTACTCTCTTTACCCCCTAAGTATTAACACTACATGATTCTTAGATTTTTGTCCTTGATCCTGTTTTTCTCTCATTGTTATGCTTTTCTCCCTTACTAACTACATTTGTAACCATGATTTCAACTATTATTTATACACAGGTAACTCCCCAATCCATGTTTCTGTTCTTATCAGCATCACTATCATTTAAAAATTGATTCCAAAATATTTTTACCTATGAGTGCTAATTATACCTGTAATCAGTCATTCACAATGTAAGTTAGATAATCAAGTTATACATTTTTAACTTATATAGTACCATATGCTGCCTATACCTCAAACCTGAGGAGATAAAACTGTCCCCACTTGAATATCCTCTGGCCTTTTCATTTGTAAGTGAACTCACTATCCTCTCTCCAAAACCTCCTTTTGGCTGCCCTAATGCTGTTAAAACCACCATTCAAGTCTGCCACTTGCCTGATCTCCTTTCAAGACCTACCAGCTGAGAAAAAGTACCATTTGTATCTTTCTTCTCCATGCCCTCTGCCAATCCCCTATTTCTTATTACCTAAACTCATATAGAATATTCTCAAAATCTGATAAATCAACTTCAGCTTTATAGCTTCTAGTATAGATTGTAAATTATTCTTGCATTCATCTTTCATAAAGTACATCCTGACTCATATTTTCCCTACCTACTTGAGATTTTTCCTCACCATACACATTCAATAAAGTGTACATTATACCTGGCAATGTTCATGATTCATTACAAATGTATTTATCTTATTTATCTTATCAAGACTTATCTCTCACTTACCATCAGTCAAGATAAGAGTTTTCTGTAATATACTAACATGGGCCATGCATTACTAATAACAGGACTCTTTCATACTTTTCTTCCTGAAACCTTTCCTCAAAATTGATCTCTCTCCCCACCACTTCCATATTACTTTATTGCCATCTCTCTTCTGAAGTGCATATCTTTAAACATGATCTTCACTTTTATATGTAGATATGTCTTTTTACCCAAGATGATAGACTATAATTTAGCAAATGTGAGCACAGGTATACCATACAATGTATAGCAGTGCTTGGCACTTCAAAGACATTTAATGAGTAACTTGACAAGAAGTTACTAAGGTCTAATGATAATATTTTGTTGCTACTAATGCCCCATGTAAACCTTTTTGATTTATTAATGTGGATCTTTTCAATAAGATATAGAGGTACTGAAAATCTAAAAATCATAAAAAGAAATTTCTCAAACACTATTGATGAATTTATTGCATTTTAGCAATATTCCCTCACCACAGGCAAAAAACAAAATATAAATTCAGCCATACTTGAAAATAATTCATGATACATTTTAATTACTCAAAACTCTCATTAAAAACACTCTCTTCGGCTGTTGGGACAAAGGATCTCTCCTGCACTGCTAGTGGGAATGTAAACTGGTGCAATCCCTGAAGAGAGCAGCCTGGAGAACCCTCACAAGGCTAGAAATGTATCTTCTTTATGAGCCAATAATTCCTCTTCTAAGGATATATCCTAAGGAGTCAAACACACCCATTCAAAAAGATATATGTACACCTATGTTCATAGCAGCACAATCCATAATAGCCAAAACCTGGAAACAACCCAGGTGCCCAAAAACAGAAGAATGGCTGAGAAAGTTGTGATATATATATATATAATGGAATACTAACTACTCAGCTATTAAGAGTAATGAATCCACAACTCTGACCCATCCTGGATGTAACTAGAAAGAATTATGCTAAGTGAGATAAGTCAGAAAAAGAAAGAGGAGTATAGGAAGAGCCCACTCATAAACAGAAGTTGAGAAAAAAGAACAGAAAGGGAAATGCAAAGCAGAAATTGACTGAGTCTGGAGTATTGCACCAAAGTAAACAAACTCTTGCGGGGGGGGGGGGGGGGGGAGCCTGAACATAGCTTTTCAGCTCCACTATCAGGATGTGAGGGTAGAGACAGAGACCTTTGATGTCAGGAATGGTGTTAATATACACTCCTATTAACTTATAGTCTTGGGAGTCGGGCGGTAGCGCAGTGGGTTAAGCGCACGTGATGTGAAGCGCAAGGACCAGGGTAAGGATCCTGGTTCGAGCCCCCGGCTCCCCACCTGCAGAGGTGCAGAGGAGCTGCTTCACAGGTGGTGAAGCAGGTCTGCAGGTGTCTGTCTTTCTCTCCCCCTCTCTGTCTTCCCCTCCTCTCTCCATTTCTCTCTGTCCGAGCCAACAACGATGACATCAAGAACAACAATAATAACTGCAACAACAATAAAAAAATGGCAACAATTAACTTATAGTCTTATAAATCACTAATCAATATGAGGGAAAAACAGATAGAATGTCTCAAACTTTTTGATGCATAGACCCTAGTTCTGAGTATATATTCCTTTATCTAAGAACTCAAGGTTTCAAATTGGTAACCTGATTTAATTTTAACGGGAGGTTTAAATTGTTAATACATTTCTAATAATGACTTTTTAAAAAACTATTAAATCACCAATAATCTTAGACCAGGGAACCATAAGCAACTGGTCTTGTCAGTATATGATAGTTAATTGCAAATAGCATTTAATGACATAAATCATGGTCTGGTCAGGTCTTTTATGGTACAGTAAATCCTAATCATGGAATTTTTATAAACCAAATTTCCAAATAACTAATATTTATTGCCTTCTTAAAGTAAGACAGGGGAAACCTCCCCCCACCCCATTTTCTATAAAACCCATATTTCTCCCAGTCTTGGAACCTCTGGGGCGTGCCTCGTTTTCCTGCACTCTTCACTTGATTCACACCATTTGATACTGCATTTGCTGAGCTCAACAAAATCCATGGAACCAGTACCACCTTTACAGGTTTCACTTCAACATATTTCCAGAGACACCAGGCATAAAACGTCAACCTTTAAACTACATTATTCTGGTGACACCTTTTCTAGCTCATAGGACTCCTTAGTTCCATTTCAGGCTGCACATTTCCTAACAAAGTCACAGAACCTAGATATAGGACAGGGTCCATGAAATAGAGCACATGTGCACATGCATCCATAAGTTAGGGGAAAATAAATACCTTGAAGAAAAAAGTGCACAATAGTTTGCAGTGACTCAATAACTGCAGCAAGCAAATAGACCTTAAAAAAATATACCATAAAGTACTTAATCAAATAGTTTCTACTTAAGAACCTGAACTGGAGTTGGTATATTGCACCGAAGTAAAAGTGGGTAGGAGGGAAGAGTACAGGTCCTGGAAAAGGGTGACAGAGGACCTAGTCAGGATTGTATTGTTATGTGGAAAACTGAGAAATGTTATGCATGTACAAAATATTGTATTTACTGTTGACTGTAAAACATTAATCCTCCAATAAAGAAATTAAAAAAAAAGAGGGCACCTGGAAGTAGCTGGGCTTTTTTCTGCTGCTCTTCTCCCCACCCTGCCGCTTAACATTGGCAAGCAATGCTTGAGGACTGTGACTAACACTGTGACTAGCCCATCTTTCCCTTTTTATTTTGCTTCCATGGTTCTGATGTACCTAAATAAACCTGTGATATAATAAAACTAGTTTGTTAAGCCCCCCCCCCAAAAAAAAACACAATAGTTTCTACTTAGACCTATATACCCACCTCACCCACTTCCTATTTCTCTGCCCTCAATTACTCTAAGGGTAACCTGGTGAGATAAAGAACTACAAGAGCTGGATAAGGGCAAGAGAACAGCATACTTTATTGTTGGCTCTTTTGGTCACTACCAGCTCAGGACTCCGGGAAAGAGGAAGTATTGGAATGGAGGGGCTGTGGGCTCCTGATGTATGGTGATAAAAAAGGACCTAAATTAGGGGAGACAGGGTCTTACAGATACCTATAATGGGAATATTAAAGGGTGTGCCTATGTACTAGCAAACTGTATTGTAAACCATTAACTGCCCAATAAAATGGAAGAAAAACCTCACAAAATATCCCTTCTATTGCTGCTTCTGAACTTCTAAAAGTATAGGGGGAAAGCTTCTTGATGTTGGTCAATAGCAAAGATTTTATGGATATGACACAGCCAAAGAAAGACAGCAAAAGCAAAAACAAACAAGTGGAACTAAAACTATTTCACAATAAAATAATCCACAAAACAAAAAGGCAACCTACAGAGAGGCAGATATGTTTGCAGATCACTCACATAATTTCAATTTGATAATGGTCAAAGAATCAAATTTGACTTCTTTTTGTTACATGTTTAAAAATGTATTAGTGCTTTAATATTGATTTATAAGATTATAAAGCAATAGGGGTATAATTTCACAACACTCCTACTACCAAAAGTTCCATCACCTCCAGCAACCTCTACCATAGTTCTCCCAAGGTCATAGATATGGGTTGGATATATATGTATATGTGTGTGTAGTAGTTTTTTTGTTCATTTTTATTCATTTGTACTGCCCTGCCTTCAATTCCATTCTAAGTCACACTTATGCCCATAACTTCTGGATGGCTTTCCTTTTTCTTCCTTCTCAGATAAGAGAAACATCATCTGACTTCAAGTATTCTTCAGATTCTCTTCCTTTTCAGTGATGGTATAAAACAAAGTTTCCTGGTCACAAATATTCTGGAACTCAGTGGAACTGGGGTTCAGAGTCATATGGCTATCTTCCCCTAACCTTTCCCTCTGCTGGAAGTATGGCAGACTTATTTTTGGGGTGCAGAAGAAAGAAGTTCTGGCTTCTGTAATTGCTTCTCTACTGGATATAGGTTTTGGATGGTTGATTCATATCCCCAGCCTAATTTTGTCTTTCCCTAGTAGGGTAGGGCTCTGGAGAATTCAGGCTCTGGGACATGTTGACAAAGGCAATGCCTAGGGAGGTCAGGATGGGATCATACTAGCACCTGGAACTCGGTGGCTGAAAGACAGTCAGATACAAAATGTTTAATAAATGAACCAAAGAGAAGAAATAGATCCAAAGAGAATAGAGACCCTAGAGTAAAAAGAAGCTAAGATAACTATTTTAAAATGTTTCTAAGATCCCAGGACTGCAGTAATCTTTGCTTGAGCTAACATAGAGGTGGACTACTATCTGGGAAGATGGTGTCAGAGTGGAGGACAGAACTTGAAAGCTAGGTTAGGGCAAAGATTGGCTCCCAAGCTTGAAAAAAATATATAAATACAATTAACTATTTACCACATCAGTCTGACCCGGGATCCATGCATATTCATGTTTAGTATAGGAGCCTCTTCATAAGTCCCTGTCAGTCTGAACTCATTCACAGCTGAGAACATTCTAGGATACATTCATTACAGGACCAGTCTTCCTGAGTGGCAGAGCCTCCCTTCAGAGAGTAGGGTAGTCCTTACCATTGCTACTTTGTAGTGAGGGTAAGGTACTGGAGAGGCCCATAATGGCTAATGATGACATTCCCGATGGAAGTTACAAGTGATGCTAAAGAGAGGGATCCATTAGGTCTAGGACTATAGCATCTATGTGGGAATTCAAGGATTCCCTGACTAGGACCCAAGGTGATGAGGTAGCCTGGTACTGGCCAAAATGGCCATCTTTAAGTGAGCCAATATCTTCTTCCTTTCCAGTTATTTATTTATTTATGTATTTATTTATTTATTTTCCTTTCTTTGTCTGACAAGATTAGACTTTCTCCCAGTTGTTCAGGCCTTGAATATTATTTGTTATCTCCAAGGCAGTATTAGGTTTCCAGAGTCTGGCGTTAAGTTTGGGAGGAAATGACCTCCAAAATTGACTTTAAAAAAAAAGATATTCAAATGATTAATAAGTACATGAAAAAGAGTTCAACACCACTGATCATCAATGAAATGCAAATAAAAACCACAAAGTGATGACACTTTATAATTGTTATAATGACTATTATCAATGACCCCAGAGATATCAGGTACTGACAAGGATGTAGAGAAAAGGAAGTCGATATTCATTGTTGATGGAAGTGTAAATTGGCATAGGCATTATGGAAAACAGTATGGAACTTCTTTTAGAAAATGAAAATAGAGTTACTATGTGATCCCATAATCACACTTATGATCTGTCAGTAAAAGAAAGAAGTCAACACCTTGAGAAATAACTGCACTGTCATATTCATTACTAATCATTTATGGATACAGTGACATGGAAAACTTTATGTTAATGAATGAATGGATGAAACTGGAAGACATTGTGTTAAGCGAAATAAGTTAGATGGACAAATATTATATGAACTCACTTATCCATGGAACCTACAAATATTTGAATACCTATTAAAAAAAAAGAGCAAATTTCTTGTTGCCAAAAGAGGAAGGCTGAGGTGGGAAAATCGTAAAAGGTGATTAGAGGGTACAAACTTCCAGTTATATATGCCTAAAAAATTCTGGAAATATTTAGCATAGTGACTACAGTTTAAAAATACTATATTGTATCTTTGAAAATTTCTAGGTGAATATATTTTAAAAATTCTTACCATACACAAGTAAACTACATAAGATGATAGCCAACTTTATTGTAGCACTTACAATATTGTAGCACTTATTGAGTATACATACTCAATCAATTACACTGTACACCTTAAATTCATACATTATCTGTCATTTTTATCTCAGCAATGCTGAAGTGAAATAAAGCTTTTATTATTTTTTTTACATGAAATGTTCCTTTCTACTTAAATTTTATTTTTCAGTTCCTTAACACAAGCCTCTTGAGACTAGCTATTCCTAACGGTGAGACAGAACTGCAATTCAGCAGATGTCACTACTTAACTGATCCTTTTTCAACTGTCCTGTCAATTTCATGTTTTTTTTCCTGACTTTTCTCCATTATTAATTTAATTTAGACCTTTAGTGTGTCTCTAAGAGCCACCAAAGCTAGTATTTTTCATTTTGTGTAAGGAGATATGCATATAAAAAATATGCTTTCTTTCTGAACAAAAACCTTAATGCAAATATCTGTAGTCATACAGATTTTCTTCTATTGTATGGACATATCATTATAGCAGAAACATATCAATGCATTATAATTTTTTTGATAAGGAGAGGTTCACATTTCAGTTCATAGTACATCTACTGGTAAAATTTGTTAGTTTGAACATTGGACAAATATTATTACGTACCAAGCATTGTTGTAAAGATTCAGCAATTATAAAATAGATTAAAAAGACTTGTTATGACATTATATTATAGAATTACAGGAGAAAAATCAACTAAAAATATATGTAATAGTTTGGATAATGTTAAGAACTGTGAAAAATGTAGGCTACAGAGAACAGTATTTTAAAAAGCTCTCATTATTAAAAGTTACGGCATCTGAGTAATGATCTGCTAAGAAGGAGGGATCAAGCCATGTGGATATCCGGTATAATAACTTTTCAGAGAGGTAACTCCTAGTGCCAAGGCTCACATAGACTGTCACAAACACTAAGGAGTTTTACTGTAAGCATCTGCCAGGGATAAAAATTCAGGGCAGGATTTATTTTTTTCCCGTAGCTATTAAGAATCCACCTATAAGAGTTTAATCAGCTTAAGATGAACATCAGTGAAGATCTGTTTAGTGTTCTCTTAGCCATGACCTCATTGCTAATAATGGCAGTCTGAACTGTATCTCAGATGTGGGTGGGCCTTGGACGCATAGTCTGGCAAATTTTGATGAATGTAGAAGAGAAAATCTTGGTAATTTGTAGGCCCCAGTGGTTCTTCATCTATTTTACTCTATCCATAAGGGGCAACATATTAAGCAGATGTAACCAGTGAATTAAGTTTTAATTTAATATAAAATTTAGTCTAGTATAATACTTGAACTCTATCTCAGATTGACTAGTGATTGAGAAAGCTAAGACATAGGGCAATTTAGAACAAGGTATTCCAAATGGTGTGAATGGAAGGAACTTCATTAATCTGGACTGAATTCTTCAGACAGAGAGATGGACAGTAGTAGGGACACTACAGCACTAAAGCTTCTTCCCCCAGTGCCTTAGTACTACTAGTTGGGCAATACTTCCATCTGGGGTGTCAGGGGCTTGAAATTAGGTTACAAACATGGCAAACAGGTTACAAACAGGTGTCCTCTCAGATGAACTATTAAGTATTATGCCGGCCCCTAGAAGAGTAAAATATTAAGCCATAATTAAAATGCTATTCTGGAAAAAAAAAAAGTATGTGTGTGTGCACACTATGGCAAATACTTGTACCTGCATTGTGGATTAAATGAAGACTGAATGCAATAATACGTGCTATGTGGCTGGTACATGGTGAATATTCATTAAACGTTAGCTATTAATGTAATGTGTAAGAAAGGTATTATGACTAGTCTTACTTGGGCTAAGTACTGAATGTGATTCTTCTATTTTAATTAAGTTTTATCCATTTCTCTTAACAGACTCCAGTCCAAGTTTTGGTCTGAAGGCAGAAGGGAGCAGAGAGGAATGTTTCTTCTGAGAGTGACCCCAGCATACAGTCCCTGAAATCAAAGGAAGTTTGTCACTGTGGGCAGACACCAGGAATAGACCAATCTGATGTCTCACTTCTCTTTTTTTGTTTTTATTTCATTGAAACTAATGGAAAATATCAGATTAGACCTTTTAAGTTAATTGCTCCTGCTTACAGTTTAATATCTTAGTTTACTGTTAAGTTTTGGAAGACCACTCCAGTTTTTAAAAAATCTCTTTAGTTTCATTACAGAATAAAAACTAAACTAACCACAACAAGATTGTTACATTAACTCTGATATTTACTTATCCCGAGAGGCCATCTGCTTCTGGGAAAAGGCACAAGATAAAGATGCTCTCCATAAATATATCTAATGGATGTAAAATTCCTTGTTGATTACTGCAATTTATAGTTGTAGACTTGAGACCTAAGAATGGGTTATCTTTTTTTTTTTTTTTTTTTCTATTTCACTGCATAACAACAAATGTTAGGTTGGTCTCTAAAAGTATTGGCCTTTTGCTAAAAACTTGGGTTCCAGACATTACTTTCAGATGGCCTGAAATTCTTTTGACCAACATCTAGAAAAATCGATGACTAAAATTAGGTTGAGATGGCTTGTTCTGGTTCTGACAGTTAAACATTCCATCCGGACTGGTGTACTTTCAAAGAAGTTTAGCTAAAAGTGTCCACAGTCTCAGGTTGGACTTATGGCCCAGGAGGGTGGAGTCTTTGCAACCCGCTTACCCCAGGGCTTGCACAGGTCTGTGGATGTTGGGGCAAGCGCAGGACACGTATGAACCCACTTTTCCTCCCATAAACCCAATCAAAGTCTCTCACCTCAAAGGCTGTCAATTCTTTTTCCTCCTCAGCGAAGTACGCCCCCTCCATGCCAAACCTCACCCCACTCTTATTGGTAAATGACCCTTTCATTCATACACCAAAACCAATCAGCAGAGTTCTGGAGGAGAGAAGTAGACCCAATGGGAAAGCTCGTTGAGGCAGCTGCCGCGTCCCCAGAGCCGGGAGGCGGGGCCGGGGGCGGGGCACGGGTGGTGGAAGGGGGTCAGTTGCCATTTGGACTGAGAAACGGGCTGAGGCGAAGGCGGCGGCGTGGACTCAGGGGAGTTCTAGACACCCCCAGGATCTCCCCCCCACTCCTGTCCCCCTGAAGTCCCAGGAGCAGGGTTCCCGGCGGGCTCTCTGCAGCTGCCGGGCTTTCGGGCGCGTCCAGCCCCGCCAGGGCCGAGGAGCAGGCTGCGAACGGTCCCCGGGGCTGAGTGACCCGCCAGTTGCCCGCCTCGCCTCGCCTGTCAGCGCGATGTTCCGGGCGGCGGCGGCAGCTAGCTCCTCGCGGCCGAGACCGTGACCGCCACACTGAGCCCAGTCGGCGGTTGGGCCGTTGGACATTTGCTTTCTCAGCCTTCCCCTCCCCCTCGCCGAGGCGTCGGGGTGCGCGTTGAGGGGGGCGGGGGGCGCCGGGAGACTCCGCCCTCTCCCCATCCCAGCCCCGCCCCCTTACACACTCGCACGCACTATCGCGCCGGCTCCCACACGCCCGCTCGCGCGCCTCCCGCTCCTCACCTCGGTGTCGGCCGGCGTCGTCCAGGGCTCGCGGAGCCACCATGTCCACTGCCTCCTCCTCCACCTCCTCCTCCTCCAGTTCCTCTCAGACCCCTCATCCCGCGACGCAGAGGATGCGGCGCAGCGCCGCGGGCTCCCCGCCAGTCGCCCCCGGCGCCGTGAGCGGGAACGCTGCGGGCAGTGGAGGCGGCGTGGGCTGCTCCCCGGCTGCGGGAGCCGGGCGGCTGCTGCAGCCCATCCGCGCCACGGTGCCCTACCAGCTCCTGCGGGGCAGCCAGCACAGTCCCACGCGCCCGCCCGCCGCCGCCGCCGCCGCCGCCGCCGCGTCTCTGGGCAGCCTCCCGGGGCCCAGCGCCGCCCGCGGCCCCAGCCCGCCCAGCCCGACGCCACCGTCTGCCGCGGCCCCGACCGAGCAGGCGCAGCGGGGCAAGGGCCGCCCGAGACGGTCCCCGGAGAGCCAGCGGAGGAGCAGCTCACCTGAGAGACGGAGCCCCGGCTCGCCGGTGTGCAGAGGTAGCGAGCCCAACCCTTCCGTCCTCCCGGGCTGCGTCTGTCTCCCCGACGGTGCCCTCCGTGGAAACTGGAGCCTCTGCGGCTTCTCTGGGCGCTAGCGCCTTCTGGAAGGTGTGAAAGTGGCTGCGAGACCCCCCCCCCCCAGCCCTCTCCTGCGGTCGCTGCCGGTCCTTGGAGGAGCCAACCGCACACGCAACTTTTCATTTGACCCTCCTGCAGCCCCGCAGATTTTTTTTTTAAATCTCTCGTCACTTATCTGCATAGAAAGCTTTTTTATTTTTTCTTTTCCCCCCTCCGATTTAAAGAATTGATTAGCTCGTGCCCGTGCTTGTTTGTAACGGGGAAGGAGGAGCTGGGCGAAACACTTGAACAACAACAAAAAACACTCAAACTCTCCGGCAGCGGATGAGGGTCTGGTTGTAGTCTCACTAACTCTTTTGTGTTTCCCTACAGAATTCCTACTGTGCCCGTAACTACGAGGGAGGGTGTGTGTGTGTGTGTGTGTCTGCGCGCGTGTGCTGGACGGCGGTGGCATGAGTGAGGATGTGAGGAGACGGGCTAACCGTGGAGGGTACAGTTTGTCCCATTGTCGTGTATGGAGGGTCGTGACTCGCCCCGTCGTGTCCCCCCTCGTCCCCTTTAACTTACACAGCCCTGTGCATCAGTTATTCTGCACTGCAAACAGGTTATGCCTAACAGGATTTTTGTGGTTATTTTCTGAAGATTTATGGGTGCCTCGCGTTCACTTTTTTCCTTCTCTGTTTAAACTGCGCTTCACAGGATAGTTGAGCTGTGAAAGCTCAAGTTTCTTTTTTTTTTCTTACTGTCTTTTTTTTTCGTGTGTGTGTGTGTGTGTGTGTGTGTGTGTGTGAGAGAGAGAGAGAGAGAGAGAGAGAGAGCGGTATCAAAGGTAGTGGTAAGCTGATGGATGCTGTGGGCTTCCCTTACAGTTTTCTGTTTTGGTTTGGTTTTGTTTATGCCTGGGGGACACAGTGCATGAGCTGAGTCCTAGGGGAGAAATGGAAGATTAGCCAAAACAGGGATTTAGAAAGCTCATAAGGGAGAGTGTAATAGATGCCAACCTAGAGCTACGGATGTTGCTGCTGCAGCTGCACTGTGGAGAGAACCGATCAGACTGAGTGGAGAGAAATCTCTCTGTAGAAGGGAAATACTGTGGAGCTCGGTGATGTTTATGTGGTATGTATTTTGTTTGTTTGTAGTGGAGTCCTCATGAAGGTTTTTAGATTGAAGGAAGTGATTTGTCTCTGTTAGCATAGATTGCATTTCTTGTTTTTTAAATATATATATATATATATATATATATATATATCTTTAATATTTAAGGCCTATACTTGGCATGCCGGTAAGGTACTTGTTTTCAGACCACTTGATAGTAAGGCAGGGTAGGATGTTGTGCAGTAGGATGTGCACATGAGTCCCAAGAAATACATCCTGTAATCTGTATGCACCAGGAGGAATTTGCTCCTCCACTCCTCCCCCAGGTCAAGCCAGCTGCTGCAGAAACTGACATCCTCCAGCAAATCCTGAATGAATGGATGAAAACAACGTGATTGCCCTAATAATGACCACAACTGAACACTCTTTGGCTGTATTTTATAGAAAAGGCCACCATTTTCCAACAGATGAATGCCATATGCAATTCCCTTGCACATTTTCTAGAACTATATAAAATGAGTTGTAACTGAATGAAAAGGAGGCAGTAGTTACATAAATTTTTAAGTGATTTAACCTCAACTCAGTCAGAGGTAGAGTTTCTAAATTTTCTTTTGGGGACTAATGTAAGAGCAGTAAAACAAGCATTGCAGACAGATTTTGTACAGAGGGTTTTTGTGGGCAGAGTAGTAGTTTCAGCAGTTGCTGCAACAATATAATGGCCATCTAGTACATCCTCCCCCTTGGTTGATAAACACTAAGGTCTTACAACAGATGTATGCAAGTATGACTTGTTTTTCTGCATCGTTTAAAAGCCATAATTGCTTAGGAATCACATGGTCTGTCACCAAGTAGTTCTAATGAAATTTGTGATCGGGCTTAAACTGTCCTCTTTGTTGTAGTATGGCACATCCGAGTTTAATGCAATCATGATGAAAATACTTTTCTGGGTCTGGTTATGCAGCAGAGAGATTTACATCATCAGAGAGCTTGTGTTGGGAATGGAAGTGGCTTTTCTGTTGTTTTTAAACACCAGGCGGTTTTGTTAGTTTCTTATGTTGAAGTGATTTCCAACCCCTTCCTTGATTATGCTACCTTTATATTGCTTCTTCACCACCTACCTTCTCTGTACCCAAATTAAACACTTTAGTTTAAACAAGTCTATTTTGTCTACTTAGTCATTTAAAATCCATTCTGTGAACAGTTTTTCAAACGATTATCTATCTACTCAGATTCTTTTGAATACTGCAACGTATTCAAGGTTCTGACTTCAGTGGATTTTAGCCTCCACAGGTCAAGGCTCCTACCGCTGCTGTTGCTGCTGCAGACACTGACATCACTATACTGCATGAATGAAAACAACAACGTGCTCCATTTCTTGCTCTCCACCTCCTTTTTCCACACACTGGTTTCTGTTTGTAGATGTGTGTGAGAGAGAATGTTTAAGATGGTGTAATGCTGTATTTGAAACTACATTAAAAATGTTAAGTAGGTGGTTACTCAAGGGATATGTATTTACTTTAGAGACATGTTGTTTACAAAAGACTCCAGTGCTCTGGGCATTTAGAACAGAGGTGATAAAACTGAGCATTCAGTATTTTTTATTTAATGTGATGTGTATGGAAGAGATAGAGAAGTTGTAAACAATTTTAATTGTTTTACCAAGAAGAGATGGCATAATTTCTAAATATGTGAGGTCATTTTCTCCCTTTTTAACATTCTTAATATGAGTATAGGGTTAAAGCTATTGTGATAAAGAATTTATAGGAAATTAGATGCTTTTATAAGGCTGAGGGAAAGCTGAATTCTGTAAATAAGTACAGTCCATTTTAGTATATTTGTAAAATTCAGCAAAAGATGATTTACTTTTTCAATAGCACAGTTTTAAGTAAATTGAAGTGGGTACCGTAATAGAAGGCACATAAATCTCAGAATGTTGCTCACTATAGAGGACATGAAATTTAACAAATTGAGACTTTTGTTTATACATTTGGATCATACTGCATTTTTCATTTCTTTTGTATTTCAAAGCCTTAAGCTTTGTTATTTATATTCATTTCTGCACTTCTGCCATTAGCAAAATGTCACACTCCCCCTTGTTTGGTTCTGAAGGGTCTTGAAGTAGTGAATGACAAGCTGCTGAATGCATCCTTAGGCTCCCTGTGATGTGTTTGTAATAGATGTAAAATCATAAAGTATTATGCAAATAGTTATTTTTGTAATGGTAATACATAAAGTCTACCTTTGAGATAAATAGAACAACTCTAATGAGAATCTAGTTGGCTGTTAGTGTCAAAATGAATGATCTTTAAGCTAAAATAATTAGTGACAATCAAAAGGAAATATAGTAAAGTTGCTTCTTTTTGGAACTGCACAGAGCAAAATCTGTGGCTTTTAAAGCAATACTCAAATTTTAGATTGCAAGATAGTAGCAAATGTAAATCCTTTTTTTTTTTTTTTTGGGGGGGGTAAAGATGGAGAACTAGGCTGAATGCCAAATTCTAAAAGGTAGAAAAACGATTGTGTTAGAGTACTCTGACTAGAGAATACTGCTTATTTTTAGTATGCTAAATCTAGTGGAGCTTTTGATTAATAGAATCCCTGGTATGGAAAATAGCAAGAGTTGGTTCCTGATTTAACATGTCAGAATTATTTAGGTCTAATACAGTAACAGATTACTGTCTCTTAAAGTGAAATTTGATTATCATTTTTCTTGAGTATCTTGAAAGCCTTATTTATACCTTAAGAGCTCTGATCATAATTTTAAAATAAATACAAACAAAACAAGCCAGCACACAGTGTTAAATGCCTGCATGTGACATTGCATGTGTATCTTTGTTTTAATTCATTTACCTAGAGTGTTTAGGGGAACTTGCCTCAAAGCCTTGCTATACATAAGTGGAGATATGCCAAAGTTTTGACCTTTTCCACCTCATCAAATGACAAGTTTCAAATACCAATTTTTTGGGGGAGAGGTTTCCAGCCTTTGAAAGCTATATGAAGTCCCAACAACATTTATTATTACATGAATTTCATTTTCCCCATCAGTTATGATGCATAAAATTTCTATACAAATGAGTGAAGAGCAAAATAGATAAGTGATATGATTTGTTATTTACTCTTAAGGCACTGTTTATTGAAAGAGTATTTTTCTCTCAAATAGCTTTTCCTCTAGGCATATTGACTGTTGTTTACCTTAGGGGTATATCCAAGTGCTTTGTCAGTTTGTCTATATAAAGTTTTTTTATGTATGTATTGAACAGAAAATTACTTCATTGACAGTACTTTTTACTGAAGGACAGTATACATTTCAAGGATGTAATACAAATTAGGATCTATACATTAGGGCAATGTAGAAGAGTAATCACATCCTTGTGATTTTTATTTTATTTGTGCTAATGCAGACTAAGTGTTGTGTGAATAAGAAAACAAAGGCATAATTGGTTTCAATGACAGTGAGTAACAATGGAAAATAAATGCCATTGTTTAGCAAATGGCTAAAGGAAAATTTTCTTTAATTGTGATTTTTTTTTTTTTAAATTCTAAAGGCTGTTGTACCAAAACTTCCACATATAGCTAATGATCTGCCCAGGAATATATACTAACAAATTCATTATTCCTTATTTTAATTCAGTCTTTCTTCCAGAACTTAAAATTTACAGACACTGCCAATGGGCTTTTTATAGCACCTATCCTGAGTCTTTCCTGGCATTGTAATAATCTATGCAGTTTTATTCTCCTACCAAATGTTAAAAAAAACTAAATCAGGCAGGGGTAGATAGCATAATGGCTATGCAAATAGACTCTCATGCCTGAGGCTTCTGAAGTCCCAGGTTCAGTCCCCTGCACCACTGTAAATCAGAGCTGATCAGTGCTCTGGTAAAAATAAATAAATAAATAAATAAATAAATAAATCACTGGTGCTGTTTTTGCCCTTGTGTGCTATTTTTTTGACAAATAGTTGAGCTTATCTAACTGGTGATGCTTTTCAGTTGAGTTTATGAAAAGTAACTGGTGGAAACAGCATTGCTCTATTACTGGTATAGGAAGCCCTGAAAACTAAGAGAATAGCCAGAAGGTACCCCCTATACCCTTCCTTATCTTAATCTCTGGAACTGACTGTAACTTTACCTGTCATCCAGATGATTCTAGAATAATGATTTGTGCTTATTCTTCAAAACAGATTAGTTGTAATTCTGAAGAAAATAGGGATTTTACCTACATTATAAAAATACATTATGAACAGCATTTTGTTTAGTAGGAACAAACATGAAAGGTGCCTTTAAGTGGTGGTGTTGTCTACTTACCTGTGAATAGTATATAGGCAAATACCAGGAAAAGGCAAGTTTCTGAGTACCCCCAGTAACTCCTTTACCTCTAGTAGTTATAAAGGAAGAAATCATTGCATATCTACTTCATCAAAAAGTGGATTTGGAATGTAGATTTTTCTAGCTAGGTCCTTTATTCATTCCAAAAGACTATACTGTTGCTTCTAATTTTAAAACACTCTTAATATCCTCATGTGGGTTAATGATCTATGATTTGTGAACAAGAAGTAATAAAGAATAGGTTATTCCATTGTTTCCACAGGCTGATTAAACTGCTGGGATATGTTTTGACATTTCTAGAATGTTTTAAAATGAAATACCTAGGATAGTGAATATATCTACAATAGAATATTCATGAATAGGTCTTTGTTTTCCCATATATATATATATATATATATATATATATATATATATATATATATGAGTTTGTGTGTGTGTTTAGGCGTACACAGAGAGAAATTCTTATCCCTCGGGGCTCAAGAATGTGAATTTGATTATGTCTGATCCCCCCACACATCTAAAATCCATACTGTCCTTATATGTACTTTTCTCCATGAATATTAAGAACTTGTAACATGTAGTGGTAAGCTGATGAATGTTTCAGGAACCACTAAGCAGACATTGTGATTTCAGCAATTGATGCTAGCTTTAATTCAGCCCTCCAAAGAACCAGTTACTGCAATCTGTACACTCAAACTCTGTAGTTTAATGAAGTGCCACTATGGTGCATCTTGGTGATAGCACATCAAAATAAAGATGAATTAGAGAAATCAATGAAAACCACACATTTTGTGGCAAGGTCAATATGAGAATTTGTCTTCCAAGTTATTACAATTAAAAAAAAATTAGCCAACCATTTGACTATGTTTCATAAAAAGAAGGCAAAAACTACAACGACTACTGAAGAGCAATTTGCTCTCTTTGTGCAGTAGTCATTTATTTAGCTAGTATTGCCACAGGGAGAATTTTTTTGAATAATCCATATTGTAAATTGTAACTTTGTTACCAAAAAAAAGCTATTTAGTGGAGTATTTTATAGTGTTATACAATTTTCTTAAGCAGAACAATTAAAACAAATGAGTTTTTGATCACATTTGTTAGCACCTACTACATATATTTTAAATGACTTGATAGTATTGAATATAACATGGAACATTGACAGACAACTATAATTGCTTTATAAATGGACTCTATTAATTCGCTTTTGAGATTGTCTTTTTTTTTCCCCCTGAAAGATGGTATAAAGCAAGGCCTTGCTACATCACTACTTGATAGGATAGCCTGACTCTCTTCCCTAGAGTTGTCAGTTTATAGAAAAAAAAAAACGGCCCAATGAAAGAATTTTAGGAACAGAAATAGATACTGGAAAGTATTAGATTTGGAGTCAAGAGACAAGGGTTGTACTTAATAGTAAATCACTAATTCTTTGCATCTTATTTTTCTGTATAAAATTTGGTGGCATTTTAAAGTTTTGAATTGATTAAGGATACAATTTTTTTATTGTAAGGAAAAGGAATTTTATTACATTAGATTTTTCTTTTTTACATATTTACTTCTAGCTCTGCAAAACTGTAATTAATAAGAATTATATGTATTTAAGATATATAACACAATGCTTTTATGTATATAAACACATTGTGAAGTGATTGCTACAATTTAGATAATGTATATGTGCATTACCTTTTTTGTTGGTGTGTAATGAGAGCACTTAAAATCTATTATTAGCACATATCAAGTATACAACACCATTTATTAGCTATAGTCATCAATCTCTACATTAGACCTTCAGAGTGTATTAATCTTGCTGCAGGAAATTTGTACCCTTTGACCAACATCTTTCCATTTCTCCCACCTGCCTGCCTCTGGCAACCATTATTCTACTTTCTGCATTTATGAATTAAACTTTTTTTAAGATTATGCACACAAGTGAGATTATACAGTTTTTTGTCTTTCTGCCTTTGGCTTATTTCACTTAGTACTATGTCCTCCAGGTTCATCTATGTTGTCACCAATGGCAGGATTTCTTGCTTTTGAAGGACAATAGTATTTCAGTTTTTGTGTATGTATCTGTGACTATATATATATATATATGATAAATGTATCTATCTGGGCACTCCAGTTGTTTCTATATCTTGGCAATTGTGAATAACGCTGCAGTGAACATGGGAGGACAGATACCTATTCAAAATATGCTTCTCGGGAGTCGGGCTGTAGCGCAGCTGGTAAAGCGCAGGTGGCGCAAAGCACAAGGACCAGCATAAGGATCCTGGTTCGAACCCCGGCTCCCCACCTGCAGGGGAGTCGCTTCACAGGCGGTGAAGCAGGTCTGCAGGTGTCTGTCTTTCTCTCCCTGTCTCTGTCTTCCCCTCCTGTCTCCATTTCTCTCTGTCCTATCCAACAACGACAACAACAATAATAACTACAACAATAAAACAACAAGGGCAACAAAAGGGAATAAATAAATAAAATAAATATTTAAAATATATATAAAAAATAAAAAGAAATTTAAAAATACGCTTCTCTTTTCTTTTATATATACCTAGAAATAAGAATTGCTGAATTATATTGTAGTTCTGTTTTCAACTTTTTTTAAGGAACCTCCATACTGTTTTCTGTATTGCTTATGACAGTTTGCATTTTCATTGACAGTGTGCAGCTTCCTCCCCTTTTCACACTCTCGCTAGCTAGCACTTGCTCTGTCTTTGATAATTGTCATCCAACAGGTGTGAGGTAGCTACCTCATTGTGGTTGTAATTTGAATTTGCATTGTACTGATTAGTGATGTTGAGCACCTTTTCATATACCTGTTGGCCATTTGTTTGCTCTCGAGAAAAATGTCTATTTAAATCATTTGCTTACTTTTCAGTTGGGTTGTTTTTTCTTACACATATGGGTTCTTTATATGTTTTGTGTATTGACCCCTTAAGATGCATGATTTGTAAATATTATCCTATTCCATAGCTTGACTTTTAGCTTTTTCTTTATTGTTTTCTTCATTGTGCAGAAACTTTAATTTTATGCAGTCAATTTATTTATTTTTGCTTTTGTTCCTTATAACTTTTTTGTCTTATCCAAAATCTCATTGCTAAGACTAATATCAGTGTCCCTTGATAGCAGGTATAGGAGTTTTACACTTTTAGGTCTTAAATGTATGTGTTTAATTCCAGTTAATTTTATATGTAAGTGTTCAGCGTAATTATTTTGCATGTGAACATTTAGTTTTCTCAGTGTTGTTTCTTAAAGAGACTACACTTTCTCCATTGTATATTTTTGACACTTTTGTTAAAGATTGGTTAACCATATATTCATGATTTTTTTTCTGGCTTCTCTATTTTATTGGTTTATGGTTACTATTTTTTATGCCAGTACCATGTTTTTTGATTGTCGTGTTGTTGTTTTACATTGTATGATTATTAATAAAAATAGCTATCATTTACTGAGCTTTATATCAATTACTAGTATATAACTGGTCTCTTTTCACAGATGAAGAGTTGATAATCTTGAGAAGTAATTTGCTTAAGGTTAGGCAGCATATAGTCAATGTAATGGATAAAGTATCTACTGTCATATCTTTTATAATCATATTAACTTTTGTAGTTCAATATATCGATTTATAAATTGAATTCGTGACTTCAAGTTCACTGAAAGTTGTGTTTGAAACCCAGTGAATGGTGGTGTAGGAAAGCATGCACAATGGCTAATTTATTATTTATTTTCAAGTAGTAAAACAGTCAAAATTAGCTTGGCGGGGGTAACTCTAAATGAAACTAGACTCCAGGGTCTACAAAACTCTGTTGCAAGTATTCTCAATAATTTAGGTTTTAAGTTTGCATATCAGAATGTCCTGCCAGCACCAGCGAGATAGCTTACCTGGACAGTGTGCTTGCTTTGTCATGCTCACAACCCTGATTCAAGCCTGGCTCCCACCACACTAAGGGAAACTTAGGTGCTGTGGTCTCTCTCCCTCTCATTCTCTCACTTTCATTGCTTGCTGTCTCCCTCATTATCTGAAAAACAAAATGTCACTTGGATTAATGAAGGCCCCCCCCCAAAAAAAGAGAAACATCCTACCTTTACAAACAGTATTATGCCATTAGTATGCCTTTGCTTTAGCTCTTTAATTTTTTATACAAGTCTGGTTGGAAATAAGATATTTTATGTTAGTATAAATTTCAAATTTATAATAAAGCATTCTAAGTATTAACTTCTAACATTGTGGTTCTGTACTTTTATAGTCTTTTGATATATGAGCAGCATTCAAAATTATATATGCATACACACACACACACACATCAAAGCAAAGCTACAAGGTACACTGCGTTTTGAATTTATAGTTGCTTGTCCCTTCCAGGTTTTCTGGGTTTGCTGATGTGATATAGAAAATATGATTTTGGGAGTTGGGTGGTAGCACATTTCTCTCTGTCCTATGCAACAACGATGATATCAGTAACAACAATAACTACAACAACAATGAAAAACAAGGGCAACAAAAAGGGAAAAATAAATAAGTATAAAAAAGTAAATATAATTTTATCTCTAATACAGTAATTTCACCAAGGATGTATTGATATTTTTTGAGTGTCACTTTTGTCTGTTGTAGTCTTTTCTTTTTTTGCCTCCAGGGTTATTGCTGGGGCACTCAGTGCCTGCACCATGAACCCACTGCTCCTGGTGGCCATTTTTTCCTCCTTTTGTTGCCCTTGTTGTTGTAGCCTTGTTGTGGTTATTATTGTTATTGTTGATGTCATTGGTTGTTAGATAGGACAGAGAGAAATGGAGACAGGAGGGGAAGACAGAGACAGGGAGAGAAAGACAGACACCTGCAGACCTGCTTCACCGCCTGTGAAGTGACTCCCCTGCAGGTGGGGAGCTGGGGGCTTGAACCGGGATCCTTATGCTGGTCCTTGTGTTTTGTGCCACGTGTGCTCAACCCACTGCGCTACTGCCCGACCCCCTGTTGTAGCCTTTTTAAAGCCAACGTGGAACATTTTACAGGAAACATTAGAATTGATGTTTTTTATTACTATATTTTGTTGTATAGTATCTATAGTATATAATGAAGTTTCTCCTGATGTCTTTTCTGTAATTGCCTTTTTTCTAGTTGAATCAGTTTTTAAGTTGAATTAAGAAACATTTTTTTTCCTGGTTACCTGTATTATCATTGGTGCTCAGTGCTGGCACTTTGAATATTATCAAGTGAAATTTCGTTAATGTTGCAAAATTTGGTATTTAGACTGTGCTAAGATATAAAGTCATTAAAACAGTGACAGTAATTTATAGTATTTTGATGACTAGCTTATAAAACTTACTCTGAAATTTTGCTAATTTTTTTTCTTTTTTCATAGCAGTGAGGCATAAGCATGTGAGATTTGCTTGAGTGACTTCTCTGTGCAGATTTTTTTTTTATTTTTTTAGTTTTTGGAAGTGAAGAAGAGTCATATAGGGAAGAGAGACATGGACTGTTCTACTCTCCATGGAGCTAGCTCTTTCTGTGCTATCTGTGGTGATCATTCTGCTGCTTGAATGAGAATGTTCTGATAGTTTCCTAAGTGAGGGAAAATTTCAGCTAAAATTGCTCTAAAATGGACTCTGGGCCTTTGGCCTTGTACCCCTCCTCAGATATACCTATCACTTTTATATTTGATCGTTTGATGGAATCTGCAGTTTCACAGAGAGTTGCTTTAGTCTTTCTGAACCATTCCTCTCCCTCATCTTTGAATTCAAAGAGTGGGCTAGCCATATCTTCTAGAGTGGAGATTATTTCTTCTGAATGTGAATCTGCTTCCTAAACCTACTTGGGCATGAATTGCAGTTAGAATGTCTTTTACTCTCTGGAGTTCTGACTGAAGGTCTTCTTTCAAGATTTGAAGATTCTCTTTTATAAGTTCCTCTCTTGTGTGTTTTAATTCCATAGTAACGTGCTCTTTTAATTCTTGCTTGGCTTCTTGGAGAGTCCTCATAATGAACTTTGTGTAGTCTCTCTTTGAGAGTCTCTCTAAATCTGTAATTCCTTTGATTTCCTCTGTTTCATTTCTGTGTGGCTGATAATGGCATAGTTGGCTGTTTAGTTCTGTTTCTCTGCACATTTTTTTGTGCTGGTTATTGATGGCCAGCTGGTGGTGCTGTTGTGGTCTCTAGGTTTCTCTTGTTTGTATGCTCTGCAGCAAGTGAGATGGGGTGTGTAGGGGTGGTTGCTTTGGGCTGTCTTGTGGCTACAAATGCCCTGTTTTATATTGTGTCCTTGCCTTAAATTCAGAAGGCTAAACCCCCACCCCCACCCCAGTCAAAGATTGAGAGGTTTTAAGGTTTAAGGTTTTAAGGGTTTAAGCCTGTCTCTTTTCTTCTGGCACTAGAAACAATGTTACTTGCTTGCAGCACTTAAAGTAAAATTGCCAAAATGGTGCAGTTCAGTGCCCTTGCCTCCCAGAGCTCTGATTTGACTTTGCTGTTCTTCAACCTGCGCCCTTTTCACTCCAACCGCACATGAGCACCCACCTGAGGCTGGAGAACTTTCAGCTACAGATTAAGACTTCAGTTGGGTCTCGTATTTATTTGTTGTTTTGGGAGGAGAGGCGATTTGATCCCAGTTATTGCATGGCCATTCCTCCCAGAAGTCTGATATTCATTCTTTAAATGTGAAAATGACCCATTATTTTAGGGGCCTGGCAGTATGCACATAATACCAAGTGCAAGGACCTATACAAGGATCCTGGTTGAAGCCCTAGCTCCCCCATCTGCTGGGGGGAGGGCATTTCAAGAGTGGTGAAGCAGGTTTGCAGGTCTCTCTCTTTTGTTTTGTAATTTTTTAGTTATCTTTATTTATTGGATAGGGATAGCCAGAAATCAAGAGCGAAGGGGGTGATAGAGGGAGAGAGACAGAGAGACACCTGCAATACTGCTTCACCACTCACAAAGCTTTCCTCATGCAGGTGAGGACCTGGGGCTCGAAGCTGGGTGTCTCTTTTTCTACCTTCCCCTCCTCTCTCATTTTCTCTCTGTCCTAGCCACTAAAATGGGAAGAACAAAAAGAGAGAGATTCCATGGGAGAAACTTTTGAACTTGTTATATTTGGAGAAACTTCATAATCTGCTGGACTTTTTCAATTATTTATAAATATTTTTAAAATCTAGCATAAAGACCATGATTAGATGTAAAGAGAATAGAAAATAGAGATTTGCACTTCCCTTACAATGTAAAAATTTTAAACTATTAAGCATATTTGGGAATGATTATTTGTTTCACACACTGTTTGACTTACATACAAGTAAAATTCAATTTGTCAAAATGTTATTTACATAAACTTTTTAGGAAATTAATTACACAAGGTTGAGGTTCATCTGAGGTAACGATATATTACTGAATAGTATAGTTCCCTATTGCTACATGAAATATTCTACAGACATTTAGCAGACTTAATAGCCTACAAAATTGTTACAAATGAACACAGATATGTCTTTTCCATTCTTTTTCTTTTAGTCTTGAGTTTTAAGATTCTAAGATATTTGACATTCAAGCAAACCTTGCCAAGGGAAGCATTCATGTAGGCTTATAATTTTATTTACAACATAGTTATATGAAACATATACCTTAAAATTAGGTAAATGTTCCGAGGCTCCCCCCCAACAGAATAATCTGTCCTTATAAAAAATTTACTTCAATTATAATTTTCTAAGAATCTCTACCTAATCAAGTATATCTTCCATCATTAAAACTTCCACAAAATTTTCTACTGTTATGTAAGGAGGACAAGGCAGTAAATAAGCATAATTATACTAAGAGTGCTACTGGTGCTGTGAATTATGATTTTATTTATAATCTTGTTGTTGTTTTTGTCCCTACCATGTAATTTTTTAAAGTTTCTATACTTAGGACCAAGAAATTAAGTGACCAACTATTCGTAAGATTTGTGCAGTAATTGGATGTGGAGTATATGTATGTGTGTGTGTGTGTGTGTGTGTGTGTGTGTGTGTGTGTGTGTGTGTGTAAGTAAAAGAAGACCATAAAGTTCTTACTTTTCCCCCTGAGCAATCACAGAATAATTATTAACTCAGACTTCTTTTTAGATAGAAACTCATAATCATCTTTTCCTAAATTTTCTTTGGGCATTTCTGCTAATGCTTTTTACCTTCTTAATGGTTCTTTTACCATGTATATGAAGTTCTGATTTAAAATATATTCAGTCTATGTTTCACAGAATAGAAATTACTGCATTTTCGTGGTTTGTTTTGAAAAAAGTAGCCTGTATTTTTCTGTGTTACTGAGAAGAGATAATTTATCAATAGATTTTGCTTGTGTAACTGCAAATATGGGCCATGTGTTTTAATTATTCATATGTAATTAGGTAAGATTGGAAGTAGAATTATCAAAATAAGAGTATGAATGATTTAAGTCTGAACTCATAGAGTTGGTACAAAAATGAGTACAGAAATAGAACTGAAGTTCATTGGAGTATTAGCACTGTGGAATATAGCTTTAGCTAAAATATTCAGTCCCAGAGTATCATTGGATAAGGCTCTTTCTTTTTGCTAGCATAATTCTGTCTTCCTCATTTCTCTTATCTTATGCATGTATTACTATGTCTTGTTCCATCTTCTCAGGATTGTCTTAAATCTGGTGACTTTTTACCATCCCTTCCATGTCTCAATCATTACTTGTTGTTTGGATTGTTGGAAACTTGTCTCTTCCTCTGCCGTTGGTTTCCCTTCTTTAGTTTATCTGTTACTTTGCTTTAAACAGTCTTTATTAATTTTTTTTTCTGAAGTCCAGAATCCTTAACTTGGCATAAAAAACTAATCTCAGCATTCTCCATTGTGTACCTGCCAAATTTCCTATTTATTGAAAGTGCTATTATTCTTCTATAATTCAATTCTTTGAATACATGCCCCCAATCAGAGTAAGGAAAGTAATTAAGTCAGATTACCTGATTTGTGGTGATAATTTATGGTGATTATACAGTTTGTCTCACTTTAAATTTGGCTTAAATTATCTCCAGGACATTACAGATAAATAAGAGTTAAGTCCTTCTATAATAGAGACTTTATGTTCATCAAATTCTATTCCTTCTCTCTCTTTAAAAACTTTCTTTTGAATTATAGTGTGACCAACTTAGGATAGATGGGCAGAATGTTCTCTTTTCCCCTGTCATCATTTACCATCCTGACATGTCCAGGCCACCCCTGTTTTTACTTCTTCAAGTCCTCATCTAGACTTTATTTCCTACTGCTTCTTGCAGTCACACATAAGGCTAAGTGACGTATACCTACATCTCTGAGATGTTGTGGGTTCAGTTCAAGGCTATCACAATAAGGGAAGTCTCGAAAAATTTTTTAGTTTCCTAGTGCATATTTAAATTATGTTTACACTATACTGTGTAAAATATATTGTCATGTGGTCTATCAAGTGTGTAGTGCCATCTTCTTTAAATAATATGCGGTATCTGAGGAAATAGTTCAATTGGTAGAGCACAGATTTGTATGCCCTGAGGTCCCTAGTTTGATTTGGTAATTGTTTTTGTCTTTTTTTAACCAGATCAGTGCTCAGCTCTAGTGCTAGGGACTGAATGCATTTATTAAATAATAAGACATGAAAGTCAAATTATTCTGTGATCCATGGACTGTAGAATCGATGCTGTGCCAGCAAGTCTGAAGACATTAATTTTCTTGTATATCTGAATCGAAGATCTTTGTGGATCAGGTGCATTCTTAATGAATATTTTGATAGTGATATTTTGAAAGAGAAAATTTTTGAGTAGTAGATCTCAATAGTGAGCTTAAAATATTCAGTAACCAGCCAGGTGGCACACACTAGTGGGCAAGGATTCAGGTTCAAGCCCCCTGGTCCCCACCTACAGGGGAAAGCTTCATGAGTGGTGAAGCAGTGCAGTAGGTGTCTCTCTGTATCTCTCCTTCTCTGTCTCCACCTTCCTTCTCATCCCTTCTGTTTCTTTCTGTCTCTAATAATAACTAAAGTATTTTTAAAAGAATTAAATATTCAGTAACCATGTAGACAGATGTACTGTCATAATAACCTTTATTCCATTTGAGCACAAGTAGAGTATATTTAGCAAAGTTCTTTAAGACCTTAGGGCTTCCAGAATGGTGCATGAGCTGACTTCAACTTAAAATCACCAACTGCATTAGCCTATAACAAAAGAGTCAGTTTATCTTTTGAAGCCTTGAAACCAGCTACTGACTCCGCTCTACTAATATAAGACTAAGGCATACATGGCATTTTATTCTAGTAAAAGGCTTGTTTATCTACACTGGAAAAGCTATCTTTAGGAACCTAGGTGGTGGCAACCCTGTAGAGTACAGATATTACAGTGCACAAGGATCTGGGTTCAAACCCCAGTGGGCCCCACCTGCAGTGGGAAGTATTCATGAATGATGAAACATTGCTGCAGGTGTCTTTCTCTGTCTCTCTCACTCTTGCTTTCTTTTGCTATAATTTTTTAAAAATTTATTAGTTACTTAATATTGATTTAGAAAATTATAACAGGTATAATTCCACACCATTTGCACCACCAGAGTTCTGTATCCCCATCCCCTCCATTCTTCTTCTTCTTCTAGCGTTTGCCCTTCTTCCGTAGCCAGTCAACAGCATCAGGTTGAGCCTGATGTAAAGTTTCGAGACCTCCTTTGAATCTGGAGAGGTGGCAGTCGTTGACTATGTGGGTCATAGTCTGTCTGTAGCCACAGGGGCAGTTCGGGTCGTCTCTGGCTCCCCAGCGATGGAACATAGCGAACATAGCGGCACACCGGCCATGGCCTGTTCGATAGCGATTGAGGAGAGCCCAATCATAACGTGCTAGGTCAAAGCCGGGTTGACGCTTGCAGGGGTCTGTGATGAGGTGTTTGTTCTTTACCTCAGCTGACTGCCAGCTCTGTTTCCAAGAGACTGGAACAGAGAAGTTCAGTGTAGGCATAGGGGACCAGATTGGATGACGAGACGTCAAGCGTTGGACAGGGTGGGCGAAGATATCCGCGTATATTGGCAGGTCTGGTCGAGCGTAGACGTGGGAAATGAACTTAGATGATGCCACATCCCGACGAATATCTGGTGGGGCGATGTTGCTAAGAACTGGCAGCCATGGAACCGGGGTGGAACGGATGGTTCCAGAAATTATCCTCATGGAGGAATATAATTTGGAATCGACCAAGTGGACATGGGGGCTACGGAACCATACTGGGGCACAGTATTCTGCAGTGGAATAGCATAATGCCAGAGAGGATGATCGTAGTGTGGAAGCGCTTGCGCCCCATGAGGAGCTGGCCAGTCTTGCAATGATGTTATTTTTCGCGCCCACCTTTGCTGCAGTTTTTATGAGATGTTTGTGAAATGACAGAGTGTGATCGAGAGTAACGCCAAGATAAACTGGCTGGGCTTCATGCCGGATTCTCATATCCCCTCCATTAGAAGCTACAATAGTTCTCCCAAGGTTGCAGATAATGTGTGTTGATTATTATTTCTAAAACTGTCTATATTTATTTATATTTGCCCATTTTTCCTGCCTCCTCATCCTATGTTACATCTACACCTATTACTACTTAATGTCCTTCCTTTTTTCCTCTTTTCTCTCCAGGTTCTGATGGAGTTGGAGTCCAGAACCCTTTGGTCATCTTCCCCTATAATTTCTCCTTTTCTGGGAGTATGGACTGAAATTACTTTTGGGGTGCAGGAGTTGGGAGTTCAGGGTTCTGTAATTGCCTCTTCTCTGGATATGGTCATTGTCAGGTTGATCAATATGCCCAGCCTGTTTCTGTCTTTCCTTTTTGGGTAGGGCTCTGGAGAGGTGAGGTTCAGGGACACATTGGTGAAGTCATCTGCCCAAGGAGGTCGGGATGGAATCATGATAGCATCTGCAGCGTGGTGACTGAAAGGCAGTAAGGTATAAAGCAGGACAAAGTGATTAATAAACAGGAACCAAAAAGTAGGAATAGAGCAGATGAGAATAGGGATCTTATGGTGGAAAGAGGCTAAGTCCATTTTAGGAGTGTTCCTATGGGTCCATGACTTGTATTTTTTGCTTGAGTTTGATAGCTAACATGGAGGTAGATAGAAATATTGTCTGGGAAGATGGTGCCAAGAGTTGAGAATAGGGGGGCCAGGCGGTGGTGCACCTGGTTAAGTACACACACATGTTACAGTGTGCAAGGGACCCAGGTTTGAGAGCCTGGTCCCTACTTGCATGGGGAAAGCTTCATGAGTGGTGAAGCAGGACTGCAGGTGTCTCTCTGCCTCTTTTCCTTATCTTCCTATTCCTCTCAGTTTCTGGCTGTCTCTATCCAATAAAAATAAAGATAATAAAAGATTTTTTTTTTAAAGTTGAGAATAGGGCTAGCAATTTGGATTAGAGCAGAGAGTAGCTCCTAAACTTGAAGATAATATATTAACAAAATTAACTGTTTACCCCATCAATCTGTGTTTTGTTTGTTTGTTTTGTTTTTTTACCAGAGTATTGATCAGCTCTAGTTTATGTTGGCGTAGGGGATTGAAACTGGGACTTTGGATCCTAAGGCATGAGAGTCTTTGCATAACTGTTATGCTATCTATCTACATCCTATACCCCATCAATCTGACCCAGGACCCTTATATATTCATGTTTAGCACAGCAGCCTGTGTAACCTTTGAGTCCCTGTTGGTTTGAGCTTACAGTTTATGGTCACAGCTGGGAACATTGTAGGCTGCACTCATTTTAGGACCAGCCTTCCTTGAGTGGCAGGGCAGGATGACGCAGCCTTCCTTTGAAGAGTGGGGTACTCCCTACCATTGCTACTTTATAGGGTCTCTTTATCCATCTCTGTCCTCTTTTGATTTCTCTAGCCAACAGTTAAATAAAAGAAGATTTGGGGGGGGCTGTTGGGGGGGTGGAAAAAAAAGTAAAAAATAAATAAAAAGAAGATCTGTGTTTTAGTTTAGACACCTTTATCAGTGACTTTAGCTTCATCTTTTGGATAACCTGTGGAAGATTCTACATTAGCACTTCTATTTCACCTTTAACTTCATGCTATAGAGATAGCTTCTTTCTATAAAATTCATGAATCAGTCTCTGCTAGCTTCAGACATTTTTGCAGCTTTCTTAATACTCTCATCATTTATAAGATTGAAAGTAATTAGAAACTCAGAATTAGACTTTAGCTAAGGAACTGTGATTAATTTGATCATCTCTCCAGATAACTTAAACTTTCTATATGCCAGTATTGAAGCTGTTAGTTACCCTTTCCTATTTGTGTATTTTATTGGAATAGCACTTTCCTTCAAGAACTTTTCTTTTGTATTCTCAACTTACCTGTTTGATGCTAGAGGTCTTGCTTTTTAACTGCCTTGGCTTTTGACATGCCTTCCTTACTAATTTACTCATTTGTAGCTCTTTATTTAAAGTGAGAGATATGTAGCTCTTTCACCTGGAGGATACTATAAGATTATTAATGGTCTAATTTTAATATTGTATTTTGGGAACCAGGGAGGCCTGAGGAGAGGGTGAGAGTGCAGGAAATGGCTAGTCACTGGCATAGTAAAACCCTTTGAATGTATTACATTCTCTGTTGTAGTTTAGTTTTTGGTCCCCCAAATAACTGCTTTAATAACATCAGATATCACTAATCACAGATCATCATAACAGATATAATAATATGAAAATAGTGACTCTTGAGAATTGCTATAAGGTGAAACAGAAAATGGCGATGACAGACTTGTTTGAAGCAGGGTTTCCACAACCCTTCAATATGTAAAAATACAGTAACTAATGAAGCACAATATAACTTTGTTTGCCTGCACAACGCTTTCATCCTTGTTCAGTAAAAGAAATTGCTTGATTCTCTCTTTTTTCTTCTCCCTCATCTCATCTAGATATAGAGAAACTAGCAGAGGATTCTACCTTAGGCTCTAGGGGAAAGCTGGAGTTAAAAGATAAACTAAGTCTGATGACAGGGGAAAAGTGATCATGTGGAAGGCCATCTCTCAGCCAGGAAGCCATACATTGGGATTCTATTTTGAAGATATACTAATTTCAAGTAATTGTAGCTGCTAGTGTTGGAAGTCTTATTACTTGTCTGAATTTAAAGAAAGTTGGTCCACTGGCTGTTGGTACTGATAATCTTCGAAAATTCACCTTGGTAGTTATCTCATCTGAGCCACTGTATTGGCAAGTAAGGTTTACTGTTGCCAGTGCTTTTGTTAGTATGTGAGAGATGCTTCACAATAGCAAGTGATCTCACATATTTTTTTCTTAGTTGCCACTAGAGATGCTATAACTACTTCTTGATGATCATTTTGAAAGCTCATCTAACAACAACAACAAGATAATGGTAAGATAATCTATCGAGCCTTGAATGAAAAAAGGTTTCAACAAAGGATAGTATATCCTGCTAGACTTTCATTCAAACTAAATGGAGGGATCAAAACCTTCTCAGACAGACAACAGTTAAAGGAAGAAACCATCACCAAGCCTGTCTTGAAAGAGGTATTAAAAGACCTCTTACAAACAAGAACATCACCATAATACTTGCCATATATCAGAGCAAATAAAACATTGTTGAATAATGGCATTACAGTACATTAAATCCATAATATCAATAAATGTCAATGGCTTAAGCTCACCCATTAAAAGGCACAGAGTGGGAGGGTGGATCAGAAAACAGAACCCAACCATATGCTGCTTGCAAGAATCCCACTTGACCCAACAAGACAAACACAGACTTAAAGTGAAAGGATGGAAAACTATCATACAGGCTAATGACCACAAAAAAGGTGGGAACAGCCATTCTCACCTCTGACACAATAGACTTTAAATTAAAGTAATAAAAGGCAAGGCCATTACATAATGATTAAAGGATCAATCAAGCAAGAAAATGTAACAGTTATTAACATCTATGCAACCCAATGAGAGACCATCTAAATATATCAAACACCTACTGAAAGAATTATGAAAATGCATCAATAGTAATACAGTAATAGTGGGAGATTTTGACACCCCACTCTCACACTTTGACAGATCAAGGAAGCCAGAGAATCAACAAAAAAACAAGAGAATTAAAAGAAGAGATGGACAGACTAAACCTCCTGGACATTTTCAGAGTTCTTCACTCCCAAAAACTGGAATACACATTCTTTTCAAATCCACACAGCACATCCTCAAGGATAGACCACATGTTAGGCCACAAAGACAGTATCAACAAATTCAAGAGCATTGAAATCATCCCAAGTATCTTATCAGACCACAGTGGAGTAAAGTTAACATTAAACAACAAACAGAAAATTATTAAAACTCACAGAATTTGGAAACTAAACAACATGGTGCTTAAGAATTGCTGGGTCAGAGAGACACTCAAGCAAGAAATTCAAATGTTCTGGAAACAAATGAAAATGAAGACACAAGCTATCAAAATATTTGGGGCACAGCTAAAGCAGCACTGAGAGGGAAATTAATAGCCATATAGTCACAGAGAACAATAAAAAGCCCAAATAAACGACTTTACTGCACGCCTTCAGGACTTAGACTAAGAAGAACAAAGGAACTGTAAAGCAACCAGAAGGACGGAAATCACTAAAATTAGAGCAGAAATAAACAATGTTGAAAATAAGAGAACCATACAAAAGATTAATGAAGCCAAATGTTGGTTCTTTGAAAAATTAAACAAGATTGACAAACCCCTAGCCAGACTCACTAAAAAAAAAAAAGGGAGAAGACTCAAATAAATAGAATTGTAAACGATAAAGGAGTGATCACAACTGGCACCACTGAAATCCAGAAAACATGTAAAACTTCTATGAAGAGCTATATGCCACCAAGCTAGAGAATCAGGAAGAAATGGAAGAGTTCCTAGAAACATATGCCTTTCCATAACTGAACCAAGAACAGCAACAAAACCTAAATGCACCAATCACAAAGAAATCGAAACAGTTATTAAGAGTCTTCCCAACAACAAAAGTCCTGGACCAGATGGCTTCACAAACAAATTCTACAAAACCTTCAGGAAACAGTTAGTACCTATATTTCTGAAGCTTTTCCACACGATCAAAGAAACAGGAACATTCCCTTCTACCATCTATGAAGCCAACATCACCCTGATACCAAAAACAGATAGGAACACAGCAAAAAAGGAAAACTACAGACCAATATCTCTGATGAACATAGATGCCAAACTATTAAACAAGATCCTGGCCAACTGGATACAGCAGGATATCAAAAAGATTGTTCATCATGAACAGGTGAGATTTATCCCAGGAGTGCAAGGCTGGGTCAACATATGTAAGTCAATCAATGTCATTGACCACATCAATAAAAGCAAAACCAAAAACCACATGATTATCTCAATAGATGCAGAGAAAGCCTTTGACAAAATACAACACTGGTTCATGCTCAAAACACTGCAAAATATGGGAATAGATGGTAACTTCCTCAAGATAGTGTAGTCCATATATAGCAAACCTACAGCCAACATCATACTCAATGGACAGAAGCTGAAAGCATTCCCCCTCAGATCCGGGACTTGACAGGGCTGTTCATTATCACCATTACTCTTCAACATAGTATTGGAAGTTCTTACCATTAGCAATTAGGCAAGAGAAAAAAATCAAAGGAATACAGATTGGAAGGGAAGAAGTCAAGCTCTCACTATTTGCAGATGATATGATAGTATACATAGAAAAACCTAAAGAATCCAGCAGAAAACTACTGGAAGTTATCAGGCAATATAGCAAGGTGTCAGGCTACAAAATCAGTGTACAAAAATCAGTGGCTGTGGTCCGGGAGGTGGCGCAGTGGATAAAGCATCAGACTCTCAAGCATGAAGTCCTGAGTTTAATCCCTGGCAGCACATGTACCAGGGTGATGGCTGGTTCTTTCTCTCTCCTCCTTCTCATTAATAAATAAATAAAATCTTTAAAAAGAAATCAGTGGCAATTCTTTATGCAAACACTAAATCTGAAGAAGACATTCAGAAATCACTCCCATTCATTGTTGCAGCAAAATCAATAAAATACCTAGGAATAAAACTGACCAAAGAAGTGAAAGAATTGTATACTGAAAACTATGAGTCACTATTCAAGGAAATAGAAAATGATACCAAGAAATGGAAGACACACCATGCTCATGGATTGGAAGAATTAATATCATCAAAATGAATATTCTCCCTTCTTCTTCTTCTTCTTCTAGCGTTTGCCCTTCTCCCGTAGCCAGTCAACAGCATCAGGTTGAGCCTGATGTAAAGTTTCGAGACCTCCTTTGAAACTGGAGAGGTGGCAGTCGTTGACTATGTGGGTCATAGTCTGTCTGTAGCCGCAGGGGCAGTTCGGGTCGTCTCTGGCTCCCCAGCGATGGAACATAGCGAACATAGCAGCACACCGGCCATGGCCTGTTTGATAGCGATTGAGGAGGGCCCAATCATAACTTGCTAGGTCAAAGCCAGGTTGACGCTTGCAGGGGTCTGTGATGAGTTGTTTGTTCTTTACCTCAGCTGACTGCCAGCTCTGTTTCCAAGAGACTGGAACAGAGAAGTTCATTGTAGGCATAGGGGACCAGATTGGGTGACGAGACGTCAAGCGTTGGACAGGGTGGGCGAAGATATCCACGTATGTTGGCAGGTCCAGTCGAGCATAGACGTGGGAAATGAACTTAGATGATGCCGCATCCCGACGAATATCTGGCGGGGCGATGTTGCTAAGAACTGGCAGCCATGGAACCGGGGTGGAATGGATGGTTCCAGAAATTATCCTCATGGAGGAATATAATTTGGAATCGACCAAGTGGACATGGGGGCTACGGAACCATACTGGGGCACAGTATTCTGTAGTGGAATAGCATAATGCCAGAGAGGATGATCGTAGTGTGGAAGCACTCGCGTCCCATGAAGAGCTGGCCAGTCTTCCAATGATGTTATTTTTCGCGCCCACCTTTGCTGCAGTTTTTATGAGATGTTACTTATGAGATGCTTACTTTCCTGTATAATTCCCTCAATCCATACCAAATGATATTGCATCCACCATTCCCAACCTAATCAATGCAATGAATTCCACCTCAGTATGCTTCACTTCAGACTGTGTCTAGAGATGTCAGGCATGGAATGTCAACCCTTCACCCTCATTACTCGGATGAGACCTTTCCTTTCATAGTATTCTCTAATTCCATTCCAGGCAGTTCACTTCCTAACAAAGTTCTAAAACCTAGATATAGACCAACCAGGTCCCTTGAGGTAGAGCATATGTTCATACGTATCCATAAATTAGGGCAAAATATATACCTGAAAGCAAAAGTGCATAATAGTCTGTAGTGAGTCAGTATCAAGTTCATAATAAAATAGTATCCACTTAGACTTAGATACCCTCCTCACCTACTTCCCATTACAGTTTTCTGACTCACTCCAAAGCTATCCTCATCAAAGCAAGGACTGCACAAGCTGAATAAGGGCAAGAGACTGGCATACTTTAAAGATGACTCTGTAGCCACTATCAGGCCACCCCATCAGCTGGGGCCCTATTCAGGTAGTCCTGAGATTCCCAAACAGACATGATGGGCCTAGACCTCAAAAAAATCCCTCCTCCCAATGTTATCAGTCATCTCTATCAGGGACAACACAATAGACCCCTTTGTGGGCCCTCATAGGACCTTTCCCTCAACTTGGTTCAACAATGGTAGAGAATGTTCCATCTTCTGAAGGTAGGATGGACAATATACTCTATGCTACACCTGAGGAAGAAGGGTCAATATTGGGGCAGCTTGGAATGTTCTTTCTTATGATCACAAAATGTGAGCTCAGATCTACAGGGATGCAGAGGTCACATAGGCTCCTAAGTTGAATATGGGCCCTAGATCACATCAAATCAATGAGGTTTACAATCAACAATATTTATACACCTTTCTCATTGGGGAGCTACTCTCTTCCCTGATCCAGCTTTCTGGTCCTTCTGCCAGCCATGACATCATCTCCCCAGGCAATAATTAGGATCCACCTGCATATCAGATTTCAGGCTCAGAAAAAAAAAAAAAAGCTAGTATAGCCACAGGCCCTTTGAAATATAACTAGAATATGCCTACTAGCTATTTACGAAACAAAGATTACCCCCCCACACCTGACTCCTCACCTGCATTATTCCAGCCTTTAGGTCCATGATTGATCAGCAATTTGTTGGGCTTTGTACGTTAACTCTCTTTTCAACCAACAGGTTCCAGATGCTAGCATGATGCTGATCAGACTTCTCTGGACAGACAACCCCACCAATGTGTCCTGGAGCTCTGCTTCTCCAGAGCTCTTCTCCAATAGGGAAAGAGAAAGACAGGCTGGGAGTATGGATCAACCTGTCAATGCCCATGTTCAGCGGGAAAGCTATTATAGAAGTCAGATCTTCCACCTTCTGAATCCCATATGACTTTGGGTCCATACTCCCAGAGGGTTAAAAAAAAATAGGAAAGCTGTCAGGGGAGGGAGTATGATCCAGTGTTCTGGTGGTGGGAATTGTGTGAAGTTGTACCCCTCTGATGCTATGGTTTAGTCAGTGTTTACTTTTTATAAATAAAAAATTTAGAAAAAATATATTAGGGAACATAAAAAATATAAAGCTGAACAAATTGTTAAATAATCAGGAACCTAAAGGCAAAAATATAGCAGATGAGATTTGGGGTTTCCGTTTTGGAAAAAACTAGTAGGTCTATTTTAGATGTATGTTCCAAGGGGCCCATAACTTTACTAGTTTTTGCCTAAGCCTGACAGCTAACATACAGGTGGACAAAAGGTATTGTCTGGGGAGATGATGTCAGAGTTGGAAAAAGGACTAGAAAGCTGGATCAGGGAAAACAGTAACTCCTAAATAGGGGAAAAGTATATAAGTATTGTTAATTGTAAACCCCATCAGTCCATATTTGTTGCAGGACCCTGTGTAACCTCTGCATCCCTGTAGGTCTGAGCTCACATTCTGTGATCACGAAACATTCTAGGTTTTCAACCCCTACCTACTTCTTTTCTAGAACTCTTGGCTTTGTTGCAATAGACCACAGCTAGTCTATCCCTGTGTTTTCTTTTCTTTGTTTCTCAAGTTCCACTTATTTGTTAGGTAATCCGATATTCATTTTTTTCTGGCTTATCTCACATTATATGATTACTTTCTATGCATGATATGGCAAAGGGTAAGATTCTATGATTTTTGTAGTTTAGAAGTATTCCATTTGTGAGTGTGTGTGTGTGTGTGTGTGTGTGTGTGTATCTTCTGTCATGTCTTAGGGGCTTATCTATTAAAAATAAAGCTGCCCTGAACATATTTGTTTATAAATCTCTTTAGATATGTGCGTTTGTGTTCTTTTGATAAATCCCTATGAGAAGAATTCCTGAGCAGAATCACCTGATCTTGTGGAAGGCTCCTTTCTTTAGTTTTGAGGAATCACCAGACTGTTTCTCACATGGTCAAACGAATGTACATCTCTTTTTTTTTTTTCCCCCAATGTACTTTTCTATCAACAGTATAAAGTGTTCCCTTTCTTCCATTTCCTCTCTAGCACTTGTATCTATATTCAGTCCTTCAGTTTTTTTTTCTCTCTCTTTCCTCTCCACCCCCCACCACCCCACTCTGGTTTATGGTGATGCAGCAAATAGAACATGGGATCTCAGAGCCTCAAGAATAAACATCTTTCTGCATAACTATTATGCTGTCTACCCAGCCCTTGTTTCTGTCTTTTCTTTTTTTTTTAATATTTATTTTATTTATTTATTCCCTTTTGTTGCCCTTGTTTTATTGTTGTAGTTATTATTGTTGTTGTCGTTGTTGGATAGGACAGAGAGAAATGGAGAGGAGGGGAAGACAGAGAGGAGAGAAAGATAGACACCTGCAGACCTGCTTCACCGCTTATGAAGCGACTCCCCTGCAGGTGGGGAGCCAGGGTTCGAACCGGGATCCTTATACCAGTCCTTGTACTTTGCGCCACCTGCGCTTAACCCGCTGCCCTACAGCCCGACTCCCATTTCTGTCTTTTCTAATGTAGGGCATTCTACAGGTGTGAAGTGATGTCTCAATGTTTTCTTTATATTTCTCTGATATCACTGAGCATTTTTTTTATATGTCTGCTGGCCATCTGAACATCTCTGGTGAAGATTTTGTTCATGTCCTTCCTCCAGTTTTTAATGGGGTTGTTTTTATGTTGAGTTTTTTGTGCTCTTTATGCATTTTGGTCATTGGTCTTTAATGTAATGTAAAGTGGTGTAAAGATAATCTCTCATTCAATAGGGTGTCTTTTGTTTTGGTGATAGATAGTAGTTCCTTTTCCTGAGCAGAAGTCTTTCAGTTTGATGTAGTCCTGTTGCCTTATTTTAGAAAAAGCCTTACCTTTTAAGGAAAAGTCTATCCTTTGGTAGTAATTATTTAAATACAAGCTCAGTAGGTTAATGGATAATGTTAGTTTTTTCTCCTTTCTTTCATAAGTGAAAATAAGATTACTAACTTATAGGTGGAAAGACATACATGAATTATGTGACATCTCTATGAAAAGTAAATTAACTAATTATGCATAATCATTGAACATACATTGCTTAAAACTTATCGCAGCATTATAAAGAAAGTATTTAAGCAGTCAAATCAGAAGTGACAAAGAATGGAGAGAAAATGTAAAGTTTAATTGACCCATCTATTTTTTAATAGTTTACTTTATTTTGTAGATAAATTTACTTTTATTAGTGTCAAGACAATAGTTTCCTAGTTTATCGGCTTTCACAGGGAGATTCTTTCTCCCCCCCCCCCCCAACCTCTTCTCTCTCTTGGTCCTTGTGGAATTGGAGTTTATAGCCCTTTTGGTCATCTTCCACTAACATTTACACCTCTGGGAGTATGGAAAATTATTATTGGGGTGTAGAAGATGGAAGGTCTGGCTTCTATAATTGGTTCTCCACTGGACATGGGCATTGGTAGGTCAATCCTTACACCTAGCCTGTTTCTATATCTTTCCCTAGTGATATAGGGCTCTGGGACATATTGAGGACATACTGCTGAGGTTATCTGCCCAGGGAATACAGGATGAAATTACATTTGCAACTTGGTAGCTGAAATGCAGTATGATATAAAGCAGGACAAAATGTTTAATGAAGAGGAACCACAAAGTAGGAATAAGATAGATGAGAATAGGGACTTTCAGGTGGATAGAAGCTAGAAGTCTATTTTAGGTGTATTCCTAGGGGCCCATGACTGGTAATTTTTGCTTGAGTTTGATAGCTAACCTGGAGGTGGACTAAAAGTATTGCATATGAAGATGGTGTCAGAGTTGAGAATAGAAGTAGAAAATAGATCAGGACAGAGAGTAGCTCCCAAACATGAAGAAAACATGAATACAATGAACTATTTAACATATTCATCTGACCTGGGGTCCGTATCTTGGCCTGTCTCTTGTGTAATTGGCTTCATATAGTTTTTTCACCCTCCTGCTTTGGAATGAACCTTTTTAGTGCATCTGGAGGTGGTGTTCAAATTTCTATTTCAAATACCCTTAGCTATTCTAAGTATTACTAATTAATCAGGCTATAGGTAAAACTACAGTGAGAGTTATCTACTCATTTCTTGGGTGTTTGGATTGAACATTACTCTTTTGCTGTTTAAGGAAGAAAAATAACATGAATAGCAGTAAATTCAGAACTTTGTGACTTTAGTTCCTGGGTACTGCCATTTTGATTGAAGTAGCCTTCAATTAATAATATCAGTATACTATTTTTGAATGATTACAGTGGTGAAAAAATACCTAAATTAGAGGAATAACATATATTGCTTTTCAAAATTATTTCATGACATACTTCCCCACACATACTTATGCAGCTAGTGGTTTTATTTTAAATTGTTGTCATTCCTTGGCAGTTTTTCCTGGCAACCTTCTGTGCACAGTATTTGTAGATTTGTTGAGGTGGAAGGTGTTTTGTGTATGTAAACACAGGGTTTTTACCCTGTTCTGTTCTATTCCATAGCCTCTATAAAGGAGTCATTTGTATAAAACATTTTCCTTCAGGATCTTTCCTGCAGCATTTGGCCATTTTCAGTGTTAATGAAACATTAAATTTTGGATAAACTGCTGCTTAACTGATATATATTTGGTTCTTTAGTGTCAATATTTATACAAGTTAATACTAAAATAAACATCTGTGTTTCCTTATTTCTGAAGCTTTCATTTTGTTGAACCTATTGATTTTGAGTTTGCTCTAGAGAAATGTACTTGTATATTCCTCAGTCATCATATTCTTCATTTCTTAATTTGGAAACAATGTGGTGGAAAAGATAGCTTACAGGTTATATTCAATTTGCTAGAGTTATTTGCATTAAGCAAATCAGTATCAGACATATGGGCATATTTCTGGTTTTTTTTTTTATCTGCCTACAACCAGTAAATTTAATTTGATTGACAGTTATATATATATATTTTTAATTATTTTATGGGAGGGGACAATGGTTTACAGTACAATTATTGGCATATGGGTACAGCTTTTTTTTTCTTTCTTTAACTTTACTTTTTTTTGCCTCCAGGGTTATTGCTGGGGCTCAGTCCCTACACTACAAATCCACTACTCCTGGAGGCCATTCTTCCCATTTTGTTGCCCTTGTTGTTGTCATTATTGTTGTCATTGCTGTTGAATAGGACAGACAGAAATTGAGAGAGGAGAGGAAGACAGGAGGGGAGAGAAAGACACCTGCAGATCTGCTTCACTGCTTGTAAAGCAACCCCCCTGCAGGTCTCCACTGGGGGCTTGAACCAGTATCCTTGTGCTGGTCCTTGTGCTTCACTAAATGTGTGCTTAACCCACTGCACTACAGCCCAACCCCACCCCCCCTTTTTTTTTTAACCAGAGCACTGCTCTGCTCTGACTTATGGTGGTGCAAGGGAATAACCTGGGACTTTGGAGCCTCAGGGGTGAGAGTCTCTTTGTATAATCATTATGCTGTCTACCCCTACCCTGGATACAGTTTCTAATCTCCTTAGGATAGATGTTTGCTAAATATTCTCATGCACCAGGACCCTAATAGTCTTTCCACACTTCCTCCTCCTCGAATCCTTTGGTGATACACCACATCCACTCCAAGTTTCACTTTGTATTTTCCTTTCCTGTCCTTGTTTTTAGAGTTCCACCTGCAACTGAGATATTTGGCAGTCATATCTTAGTGAGTGTAAGCAGTTATCCTTGTCTTTAGTTTTTGTCCTTTATGTCTTCTATATCTATGTAACTAACCACTTACTAGATTAGTATATTTTTAGAGTTAATTTATAGTTTTTATGTAAGCAACATATAGCTTGGACTTAAAGCCTGAATTTTACTTGTGTTTATAAACTATGTTGTTAAAATTTGTTAACTCAAATTCTATAAATTTTCACTGTAGATATCATGAGATTCTTATGTAAGAGTTTATCCTTTCTGTATCATACCAAGTCTGTTTTCTTGTTCAAATAAGAGCTAAGCTGATGTTCTTTTCAGAGTCATGTAAACTAGTTGCTGGCAAAATAGTTCACTTGGATAGTGTACTGGTTTGCCATGTGTATAACCCAAGTTTGAGCCTGGCCACTACCATATTCATGGAAGAAAACTGGTCTTTCTCTGCCTATCTTTCTGTTCGTATCTAAAAACAAAACAGACAAATTTGTAAAGAACCATTTATATTTTATTTATTCTCTAGTAATATTAGTGGCATGACCTTGTTTCCATAATACTGATAATCATTAATTCTTTTTGTCATGATAATTATTTTAATTATTTTAGTACCTTAACTGACATGTCCATTGGATTCTTTGCTTTATAGTGTCCATTGGATTGAGAGGTTGAAAGAGCCTAGTTATTCTTAGTCTGCCAAAAAAAAAGTTCTTTTTATTTTTCTCTCTCTCTCTTTTTATTGGCAATTTGGTAATGGCTTACAAAAATGAGATTATAGCTGTGTAGTTGTACACCATACAGGGGAGGCCCTTCTTCATTTATCTCATTGTTAAGGATAAGATTATCTTTAATATTCCATCTTATCTGTATTTTTCTGGTCCCTCTCCATCCATTGTCTTTCCATTCATTACTATTGACAAAATTCACCTTTACCCATAAAGGAGTTCCTATCCCTGTATTCCTTCCTTATTTTTGCTCTAGACTTCCCATAGTATACCTTTTGAAACTACTCTTTATTTTTATTTTTTTATTTGTTTAATATTTTATTAATTTTTTTACTAATAAAAAGGAAACATTTACAAAGCCATAGGATAAGAGGGGTACAACTCCACACAGTTTCCACCACCAGAACTCTGTATCCCATTCCTTCCCCTGATAGCTTTCCTATTCTTTAACCCTCTGGGAGTATGGACCCAAGGTAATTGTGGGAGGCAGAATGTGGAATGTCAGGGTTCTGTAATTGCTTCCCTGCTGAACATGGGCGTGGACAGGTTGATCCATACTCCCACCTAGCCTCTCTCTTTCCCTAGTGCAGTGGGGCTCTGGGGAAGCAGAGCTCCAGGACACATTGGTGAGGTTGTCTGTCCAGGGAAGTCTGGTTGGCATCATGCTAGCATCTGGAACCTGGTGGCTGAAAAGAGAGTTAACATACAAAGCCAAACAAATTGTTGAACAGTCATGAACCTAAAGGCTGGAATAGTGCAGATGAAGAAGAGTTGGGGGTGGGGTCCTCCATTTTGTAGATAGCTGGTAGGCATATTTTAGTGATATTCCAAAGGGCCTATGGCTATACTAGTTTTTCTTTTTCTTTTTTTTCCCCTGCGCCTGAAATCTGATATGCAGGTGGATCCAAGTTATTGTCTGGGGAGATGATGTCATGGCTGGCAGAAGGACCAGAAACCTGGATCAGGGAAGAGAGTAGCTATGTGGGAAAAGTGTATAAATATTGTTGACTGTAAACCCCATTGATTTGATGTGATCTGGGGCCCATAATCAGCTTAGGAGCCTATCTGCATCTCTGTAGAGCTGAGCTCATATTCTATGGTCATGAGTAGGAACATTCCAAGCTGCCCCAATATTGACCTTTCTTCCTCAGGTGTAGCATAGAGTATGTTTCCATATTCCCTTCGGAGGATGGAACATTCTCTACTGTTGTTGGTCTGTTGTGGGTCTATTGTGTTGTTCCTGATAGAGATGACCAGTAACAATGGAGAGAGGGATTTGTTTGAGGTCTAGGCCCATCGTGTCTGTTTGGGAATCTCAGGACTCCCCGAATAGGACACTTCTTCTTCTAGCGTTTGCCCTTCTTTTGTAGCCAGTCAACAGCGTCAGGTTGAGCCTGATGTAAAGTTTCGAGACCTCCTTTGAATCTGGAGAGGTGGCAGTCGTTGACTATGTGGGTCATTAAAGAGTTATCATTAAAGTATGCCAGTCTTTTGCCCTTATTCAGCTTTGCAATCCTTGCTTTGATAAGGTTAGCTTTAGAATGAGTCAGAGAACTGTAATAGGAAGTAGATGAGGAGGGTATCTAAGTCTAATTAGATACTATTTTATTAGGAACTTTATTCTGATTCACTGCAGACTATTGTGTACTTTTGCTTGCAGGTATTTATTTTGCCCTAGTTTATGGATACATGTGAACATATGCTCTTATCTCATGGGACCTGGTCTATATCTAGGTTTTGAGACTTTGTTAGGAAATGAACCACCTAGAATGGAATGAATTAATTCCATTCCAGGTGACACTACTCTTTAATTACTAGTGAAAGGAAGGTATGGTAAAAAAAAATCCTACTAATGTAGTGACTATAATGTTTCTCTTTAGGTAGTTTCCCCTCTAGGTTGAGTAAATGCTATTTTTTTTTTATTCTAAGTTACATACTAAGAAAGTATACCTCTTTTTAAGTTTAATTATTTAATTAATTAATTGGATAGAGGCAGAGATATTGAAAAGCAGGGGGGAGACAGAAAAGGAGAAGCAGCATTGCTTTACCACTTGTGAAGCTTTGAGCCCTGCTCCTTGCACTTTATAACATATGCACTCAACCAGGTCTGCAACCACCCAGCTCTGAAAGTATGCCACTTTAAAGTTAGCATTAATTTTCCCCATAGTCAATATGATTAAAATTTTAGAGGAGGATTATTATATTAAAAAATAAACAGTGTGCTGCTTTGCCATCTGTATGACCCAGGTTTGAGCCTGGCCTCCACTGCACTGAAGGAAGCTTTTGTGCTGTAGTCTCTTTTACTTTCTCTGTCTCTATCTTAAATAAATCTAGTTCTAGAATGAATGTAATAGCATATAGTTATCAGATAGTCTGGAAATTTATAGTTTTAATAGAATATTAGTTTAAAAAGGTTAGCTGTATGATTTTTTTCTAGTCTTCTGGTCATTTCACTTAATGGTGGAAAACTTACCTTAGGGACGAGGATACTGAGCACTCCATGTTTTCTCCTTTCAGATTCACTACCTAAATGGCTCACATGCACTGCCCAATAACTGTTGCATTAATGGCTTTCAAAACTTTTATAAGCACATTTATAGTATATTCTTCAGAAAAGATGCATGGGAACAATAGTACTTGAATTTTACATAGTTTATATATTAAGAAGATAAACACATTATCAGTGTTTTGTTGTTTTTTAAAACTTGATGGACATTTTAGCTTATAAAATGTTTGATAGATTTTAGCTTATAAAATGTTTGATAGATTGTTCTTGATTATTTTCCATGGGTGTAGTATGTTTAACATTTAAGTTTTATTTTAGGAGAGTTGTATTGTAATGTTTAGCATTTGTTTTGTTGATTTGGTCTTCCAGGACTCCTACTATATATAGCTTGATCTTGCCTGTGTTGTATGTTAACTATTTTCTACTAAAGTCATTTTTTACTTTTTTTCATTTTTAGGTTTGTCTTATGCTCTATTTTTTATTTATATTAAATAATAATCATGAAGTTTCTTGTAATTTAGTGTTCATTTGTGAAATATTTTTTTTCTTGATTTCTAAGTCTTCCTAAGTTTGTTTACCACTCTTTTCTTATCTTCCTTGCCCCTATCATATCATTTGTGAGAGTCTTGAATTATAAGCTTTCCTTATAGTTTCTTTCATTTAAAAATAATTTAGCCTTTTTCAACTAGTAAGTTAAAGTTTTCATCTTAGATGGGCATGGCTTTCTGGTATATTTTCCTGGCTGATAAGGGACATCATTTATTTTTTATGTTTTTTTATGATATAGTTATATAGATGTAGTAGGGCTAATTTGGTATTCTTTTCACATATCACTTTTTATTTTTTATCAAATATGTCAAATGTCATTCTTAAAACATACAAAGCAAATATTTGTTCACTTAGCTACATCTTTGTCCTCATTTTTTAAAGGTAAAATGGACTTACCTGTACTTTTTTGGAATGAGGGATCATTCAAAATATCTTTTCTATCTTCAGAGTTTTAGAGTTCTGACTTGGTATTTTTCTTGTTTCCTTGATCAGCTTCCATGACACCCTCATCAACCAAGTCTTTTCTTATTTGCTGCTTTTGTTCTCCTGTTCAGTTTGAAGTCAAGTCTCAGTAGATTCTTTTTAAGAGTTGGAGATAATATTGGAAGCAGATTTTGTTTTGTAGGCTTGAGACTAGCCTTATTTATTTTTAGTACTTCAGACTTTTTCCAATTACTGTTATGCAGTGAAATTTGGGGAAAACATTTGGTAAGACAGTACTTATTTACTACCAAGTTTATTACTGGAACTTGGGGCCTATATGATAAATCCACTACTACTAGTTTCCATCTTCTCTCTTCTCCTCTCCTCTCCTCTCCTCTCCTCTCCTCTCCTCTCCTCTCCTCTCCTCCCCTCCCCTCCCCTCCCCTCCCCTCCCCTCCCCTCCCCTCCCCTCTCCTCTCTTTTCTTTTCCTTTTTTTTTTAATAGAAGGTGAGAAACAGAGAGATAGGAAAGGAGTGAAAGAAAGATAGTTGGAGCACTTCTCTACTGTTATTGAAGCTTCATTCCTGCAGGTGGGGGACAGGTGCTTGAACTTGGATCCTTGTGCATAGTAACTTACATACTCTACCAGGTGCACTACTACCTGGCCCCTATTCCCTACTTTCAAAAAAAAAATTAGATTCTCATAAATAATATCGATTGTTATACTGTGGCCATTTTGTAACCTTTATTATATCCTTGTTTTGTTCATTTTTTTTCAATTTAAATTACAGTGAGCTTTATCTCTTTTTGCTAAAAAATTTACAACAGAACTAGGTAGTGGCACCATAGAGCATATATCTCTTTATATGCTTTATTTGTAGTTTATTTGTAAATTTATTTAAAATGTCAATTTAATTGGAATTTATTTTAATTTTTATTTATAAAAGGGAAACACTGACAAAAACCATAGGATAAGAGGGGTACAACTCCACACAATTCCCACCACCAGAATTCCATATCCCATCCCCTCCCCTGATAGCTTTTCTATTCTTTAACCCTATGGGAGTATGGACCCAAGGTCATTGTGGGGTGCAGAAGGTGGAAGGTCTGGCTTCTGTAACTGCTTCCTGGCTGAACATGGGCATGGGCAGGTCGATCCATACTCCCAGCCTGTCTCTCTCTTTCCCTAGTGTGGTGGCATTCTAGGGAAATGGGGCTCCAGGATATATTGGTGGGGTTGTCTGTCCAGGGAAGTCTGGTTGGCATCATGTTAGCATCTGGAACCTGGTTGCTGAAAAAAAAAAGTCAACGTATAAAACCAAACAAATTACTGTCTGGGAAGATGATGTCATGTCTGCAAAAGGGACCAGAAAGTTGGATCAGGGAAGAGAGTAGCTCCAGAATATAGGAAAGGTATATAAATATTGTTGACTGTAAACCCCATCGATTTGATCTACTCTGAGGCCCATATTCAGCTTAGGAGCCTATATGATCTCTGCATCCCTGTAGATCTGAGCTCATATTCTGTGGTCATGAGTAGGAACGTTCCAAGCTGCCCCAATATCAGGACCCATCTTCCTCAGGTGGAACATAGAGTATGTTGTCCAACCTCCCTTCAGAGGATGAAACATTCTCTGTCATTGTTGATCCATGTTGAGGACAAGGTCCTATGAGGGCCCACAAAGGGGTCAATTGTGTTGTTCTGATAGAGATGACTGATAACATTGGGGGGAAGGATTTTTTGAGGTCTAGGCCCATCATGTCTGTCTGGGATCTCAGGACTCCCCGAATAGGGCCGCAGCTGATGGGCTGGCCTGGTAGTGGCTAAATAGTCTTCATTAAAGTATGCCAATTTCTTGCCCCATTCAGCTTTTGTAGTCCTTACTTTTATAAGGTTAGCTTTGGAGTGACTGAGGGAATAGGAAATAGGTGAGGAGGGTAGCTAAGTCTAAGTAGGCACTATTTCATTGTGAACTTCATGGTGTCTTTTTAGGTCTTTCTGCTTGCTTGCTGCATATGCTGACTCACTGCAGACTATTGTGAATTTTTGCTTTCAGGTATATATTTTGCCCTAATTTATGTATAGATGTGAACATATGCCCTATCTCATGGGACCTGGTCTACATCTAGGTTTTGGGACTTTGTTAGAAAGTGAACCACTTGAAGTGGAATTAGAGAATCCTATGAAAAAGGAAAGGTCTCACTGGAGTAATGAGGCTGATGGGTTGACATTCCACACCTGGCATCTCCAGACACAGTCTGAAGTGAAGCATGCCAAGTTGGTACTCATTGCATTGATTACTTTGGGATCAGCAAATGCAATATCATTTGGTATGAATTGAGAGAAGCATGCTGGAGAGTGAGCCCCACCTTGAGAGGTTTCAGTACTTGTGTAAATATAGGCTCTATAGAGGAAGTGGAAGTGCTGTATTAGGGTTTAAGAAGGCAATAGATCGTTATTGCGGTAATCAAATTATATGGCAAATAGGTTAACTTTGAAAATCCCTTTGTTAGGGGTTAGTTCTGGCTTTTAATTCTGTTCCACTGGTCTTTGTGCTTATTTTTGTCCCAGTACCAGGTTGTTTTGATGATAATGGCCTTATACTATAGTTTGAGATCTGGGAATGTTATGCCTCCATTTCTGTTTCTTTTCCTTAAGATAGTTGTGGCGATTCTAGGTGTTTTCTGGTTCCAGATAAATGATTGTGATTTTTGTTCTGTTCTCTTAAAGAAGCTTGGTGGAACTTTGATGGGTATCACATTAAATTTGTATATGTCTCATTAAATTTGCATATCATTTTGATGATATTAATTCTTCCAATCCATGAGGGTGGGATGTCTTCTATTTCTTGGTATCATTTTCTATTTCCTTGAATAGTGACTCATAGTTTTCAGTATAAAAGTCTTTCATTTCTTTGGTCAGTTTTATTCCTAGGTATTTTATTGATTTTGCTGCAAGAGAATGGGAGTGAATTTTGGATATCCTCTTCTTCAGACTTAGTGTTTGCATGAAGAAATGCCACTGATTTTTGTACATTGATTTTGTAGCCTGACACCTTGCTATATTGCCTAATAACTTCCAGTAGCTTTCCAGCTTGTGTGTTCTCTCTAATGCTTGTCACCAGGCTTCATGACTAGTGAAATCTTCTTTATAACCTTAGTATGAGATACATTTTATTGGGTTTTCTTTTCTTTTTTTATTACTACCATGGTTTTATCACTGCTCCTGAGGGTGGCCATCTTTTCCCTCCCCCCTTTTTTTTCTTTCTTTCTTTTTAATTATTATTAGATAGAACTGAAAGATATTGAGAGAGAATGTGAGCTAAAGAGAGAGATAATGATAGACACCTGAAGACCTGCTTCACTGCTCATGAAATAGACTCCCTGCGGGTCTAGAGATAGGGCTAGTGTTCTGAGAAATCTTCAGACTATTTTCCACAAAGGTAGGGCCAATGTACACTTCCATTTCCCCAAATTCTCTCCAACATTTGTTATTACCAACCTTTCTAACTTATGACATTCTCTCAGGTGAATTGTGGTATCTTACTGTTGTCTTTATTTGTATTTCTCTGATGATCAGTGACTGTGAGTACCTTTTGATATCTTTGTTGGCTCTCTGGAGCTCTTCTTCAGTGAAGTTTCTGACTTGACTACATTTTTAAATTGTTTTTCTTGATAGGTCTCAGGTTACAGACTGTCAGGCCTTATTTGGTCAAAAACATGTTTGTTTCTTTTGTTAGATTCTTGATTGGGACCTTTCCAGGTATCTGTTGGGCAGCTGTATGGTCATTTTCCTTGTTTTCTAGATTGCTTCAGTGGCAGAATTCCAGGTATGGTTGATTAGTGTTTCAGAATCGACTCACACTAAAAGGATTGTTTTTACCCTTTAGTTTATTTTTAGACACTGTACTCAAACCCAGTGCTTTTTCTGTCTCATAACTAAAGTTCACTTGACTTTAGGGATTATCTTATGTGACCCATGCATTTGACTAATTTTCATCTTTTTGAATGTTAAAGTTCAAGACACATAAAAAAAAAAACCTTTGCAAAATGCTTTGGTTAGTCTGATTTTTGAAAATAAAATGTAGTAATAATTCTACTGTATGTTTAATATTAAGATACGTTAATGTAGAAAGGTATAGTAATCTTTCTGTATTTTCCATTTTTCTGTACTTATAAAGGATCTAGTCCACTTTAGATATGGTTTTTAAGTTTTGAGTAGTTTTAGAATGACCTGAGATACTTATTAAAAAAATCAAATGGGAGTCGGGCTGTAGCGCAGCGGGTTAAGCGTAGGTGGCGCAAAGCACAAGGACCGGCATAAGGATCCCGGTTCGAACCCCAGCTCCCCACCTGCAGGGGAGTCACTTCACAGGAGGTGAAGCAGGTCTGCAGGTGTCTTTCTCTCCCCCCTCTCTGTCTTCCCCTCCCCTCTCCATTTCTCTCTGTCCTATCCAACAATGACAACAACAATAATAACTACAACAATAAAACAACAAGGGCAACAAAAGGGAATAAATAAATAAAATAAATATTAAAAAAAAAGAAAAAATCAAATTTCCTGCCAGTGCTGCCAAAGACTTACATTGTTAATGAAAAGTTATTATTATTATTTAAATTTCCTTATTGAGGTTTACAGTCGACAGTAAAATAACAGTAGTTTGTACATGCGTAACATTTGTCAGTTTTCCATATAACAATTCAACCTAACATTCCATTCTTTTTCTTTTAATTTGTAATAATCACATTTATCTTGCTAATTTTCCAATGTTGATTAGTTTCTTTTTTTTCTTTCTTTTTTTTTTATTTAAGAAATTTAAGAAAGGATTAATTAACAAAACCATAGGGTAGGAGGGGTACAATTCCACACAATTCCCACCACCCAGTCTCCATATCCCACCCCCTCCCCTGATAGCTTTCCCATTCTTTATCCCTCTGGGAGCATGGACCCAGGGTCATTGTGAGTTGCAGAAGGTAGAAGGTCTGGCTTCTGTAATTGCTTCCCCGCTGAACATGGGCGTTGACTGGTCGGTCCATACTCCCAGTCTGCCTCTCTCTTTCCCTAGTTGGATGGGTCTCTGGGGAAGCGGAGCTCCAGGACACATTGGTGGGGTCTTCAGTCCAGGGAAGACTGGCCGGCATCCTGATGACATCTGGAACCTGGTGACTGAAAAGAGAGTTAACATATGAAGCCAAACAAATTGTTGAGCAATCATGGACCCAAAGCTTGGAATAGTGGAGAGGAAGTGTTAGGGGGGTACTCACTGCAAACTCTAGTGTACTTCTGCTTTCAGGTATATATTTTGCAGTAGTTTACAGATACGTGTGAACATATGCTCTCTCTCACAGAAACTGGTGTATATCTAGGTTTTGGGACTTTGTTAGAAAGTGAACCACCTGAGATGGAATTAGAGTATACTATGAAAGGAAAGGTCTCACCCGAGTAATGAAGCTGAAGGGTTGTCATTCCACACGTGAAGTCTCTGGACACAGTCTGAAGTGAAGCATGTTGAGGTGGCAATCGTTGTGTTGGTTAGGTTGTGATCGGCAGATGCAATATTATTTGATATGGATTGGGAGAGGCATACGGGAAAGTGGGCCCTATCCAAGGGTTCCAGGACTGGGGGAAGTAGAGGCTCTCTAGTGGAGATGTGAGGTTCCTGCTGTCTTAGGGCTCAAAAAGACAATCGATAGTTAATGTTATCATCACATTATTTGGTAATTGGGTTAACTTTGAAAAGTCCTTTTGTTACGGTTTGCTGTACAGTACCCAGTATCTTGTATATAGCTGTGCTATTGGTTGCTTCTGATCTACTTGGTCTGTTGATTAGTTTCTTAAGGCATCAGTTTTCCAACCCCACTAATTGTTCAATCATCAGTCATTGCTACTGTAAATAATTGTTGAAAACAAATTAATTAAATAACATATTGCATTGCTGCTGCAATTAGAATATGTATTTTTGATTGTTTAGAAAAATAAATGATTTGCTATTTATATTCAGTTAACTAATATATTTTAGTGCTCATAACTGAAGTTTATTATGGGGAAACTGATAATCCTTCCTAGCCGACTGAATCCACATGGATCCTAGTCACTTTCAAAGCCAGTAACAAGCAGACATTAGGCTCAACCTGACGCTGTTGACTGGCTACGGAAGAAGGGCAAACGCTAGAAGAAGAAGATTACTCTGAAGAAGAATTTCCAGTTGACTGTTAGAGGACAATAATTATTTATATAGTCTTCAGTGGGTACCTCTCGCCCTCCCTACCCCTCATGAATTTCAGGCCTATCACCTGCTGTTGTCTTTGGTGATTTATTCACTCAGGGCAAGGCAGGAAGGGAATGATAACTTATAGATGAATTTAGTAAGGGGACCTTTTAAAAACTGTTGTTTTAAAGATTTTATTTTATGAGAAAGAGGAAGAGATATGGTGCTGGTATTAAACCTGGGGCCTCATAGTTGCAAGAAATGCATTCTGCTGACCTACCTCCCTGGTTGCTGGGCATCTGCTATAAACAGCTAGTTTCTGATCCCAACATAGCTCTTCATGCTGAAAATTGATGTCACTATTCTGGCACTTTGTTGATGAATTTAATTGATCTTTGCTTTACCCTCAAATATTTAAGGAGGCAGTTTTGGCAATAGGACTGTGAATTATCATGACATAACTCTTAATTAGATTTTGATAGCTTTCCTTGGTCTAGTCAGAGAGCAACCTTTTGCTATATCTATTCTACCATTGGGAACCACAATGCAAACTCTTTAAGGGTAGGAAAAGAGTATGAAACAAAGTGAGTTTTTAAATTTTTTTATTGTTAAGTTTAGTGATATAACAAAAATAAAAATATACCAGTGGGACTACATTAAACTGAAGATCTTTGGCACAGAAAAAGGTACCATCACCCAATCAGAAATACACCGTATAGAATGGGAGAAGATCTTTATATAGCATAATCTGATAGAGGACTAGTAATGAAAATATATAAAGCATTGCAGGGTACAAAGATATTTCTATTTCTATTTTTATTTGTTCAAAAACTTTCCATGCCATTTTCCATATAGACTGTACCAGTTTGCACCAGCAAAATACCATGGGTGTTTGTTTTTTTCTTGTCAATACTTACTGTTTCCATTCTTTTTTTACTTATACTGCCCTCACTGTTGTGATGTGTTATCTCTTCGTTTTATTTAGTTGTTTACTTGCCTCCATAGTTATCTATGGGGCCGGTGCCAGCACTACAGTCCCACTGCTCCTAGCGGCCATTTTTTTCTGTTTTTATTGGATAAGACAGAAAAATTGAGAGAGATGGGGAAGATGGGGTGGGGGAGAGAAAAATAGACACGGGGGCGGGTTAAGTGCACATAGTACAAGTCCCCAGCTCCCCACTTGAAGTGGGGGGTCGCTTCATAAGCAATGCAGCAGGTCTGCAAGTGTCTTTCTTTCCCCCCCCTCTATCTCCGAAGGAAGGAAGGAAGGAAGGAAGGAAGGAAGGAAGGAAGGAAGGAAGGAAGGAAGGAAGGAAACACACCTGCAGACCTGCTTTACCACTTGTGAGGTGACCCCCTGCAGGTGGGGAACCAAGAACCTTGCACAGACCCTTATACTTCCTACTATGTGTGCTTCAGCCAGTGTGCCACCGCCTGACCCCCTCTCTTTATGGTTTTAATTTGCATTTCTTAGATGATAAATTATATGGCATTTAAAAAATGTATCTGTGGACCACCTATATATCTTTCTTTCAATTTCATATACTTCCATTTGTTTATTCTACTTTAGTTTATCTTTTCAATGGTATTAAATCTCTAAATACAACTATTATATTAAGTCTTGGAAATGTATCATTAGTGTTTTCTTGTCTGTATTTTATTTGTTCTGTGTAATATGTAATTTTTAATTCACTGTTGTGTGTGTGTATGGTATTAAATAATGGGCTTATTTCATGTTTTTACATGTGACTGGTCAGTTTTCCCAACACTGGTTTTTAAAGTAACTTTGTTTTCCCCATTGAATGATTTTAGCTTCTTTGTGTGGAATGAAGGGTAGTATTCCTAAGTTCTGTATTCTTTTGGTCTAAGAGTTGTTTTGTTCCAATAACATACTGTTGAAATTATTATTACTTTGAAATATAATTTGACTCAAGATGCATGATACCTCCATTTTTTTTCCCTTTGCACTTAGAATTGCTTTAGATGTTTGTGGTCTTTCATCACAAATTCTATACAAATTTTAGAATTGGTTGTTTCATTTCCTCAAAGGATATCATTGGAATTTTGATAGGGATTGCCTCAGAACTTTAGACTGCTTTAGGTAGGTAGCTATGTTATATTTTCTCCAGATTTGGAAGTTTTTCAGCTACTGTGTCCTTGAAAAGAGAGACCACTTTTCTCTCTCCTGGAATTCTCATTGCCCTTCTGTTTACTTATCTCGTGCATAAGTATTTTTCAGAGTTGTTTCATTTTTTTAAAAAAAAACTTTATTTCTCCATCTTATTCCATTTGAGAGGTTGTGATCTCTTAATTCACTAATATTAGTAGTCTCTCATCTGTATTATCAAGTCTGCTTGTTAAGCTTTCCAATTTTGTTGAATCTTATTCAACATGTTTATCACACTGGAATTTTCATTCAGCCCTTTAGTCACTTTGGTGAAAAGTCCCTTTATCAAAGTTCCTTTTTCTCTTTATTTTTATCTTGAAGTACTACTGTGTATAAGTTGAGAGTTTCTAATCTTTATGTGTCATATATATATAAAATCTTCTACTCTGGTCTCATTTTTTGTAGAAATTCCTTGTTTTTAGAGGGTTTTTTTTTGCTGCTTTTCCATGTCTGCATATCTAGCATTGGTTGTGCTGTGGCTCTATAGTATAGAATACTATAAGCTGTAGTGGGAGGATAGTGGAGAAGTGATAACAAGCAAAGGCAACTTGACTTGCAGGATCCGACTTGAGAGATGCACAGTCCAGCAGGAAGGCTTAACCCTTCATCTTCCTGCTTCTCCAGATCCTCATACAGTCAGCATAGCACAGCTCTCCTCTTCAGTGGAACAGTCTAATTTTCTCAGCTATGAGTACAGAAAAACATTCAGTTCTGTCTGTGATGCTTTTTTAATTTTTTTTTTTTTGCCTCCAGGGTTATTGCTGGGGCTCAGTGCCTGCACCATGAATCCACCGCTCCTGGAGGCCACTTTTCCCTCCTTTTGTCGCCCTTGTTGTTGTAACCTTGTTGTGGTTATTATTATTGTTGATGTTGTTCATTGTTGGATAGGAAAGAGAGAAATGGAGGGGGGGGAAGACAGAGAGAGGGAGAGAAAGACAGACACCTGCAGACCTGCTTCACCGCCTGTGAAGCGACTTCCCTGCAGGTGGGGAGCCGGGGATTCGAACCAGGATCCTTATGCCGGTTCTTGAGCTTTGTGACATGTGTACTTAACCTACTGCCTGAACCCCTGCTTTTTAAAGTTCATTTATTTTTATATTACAGAATTACATATCGACGGGGGTTTGAATCCACACCATTCCCCCAACCAGAATCTGAATCTTCACTCTCCCAACTGCAATCCACCATATTTCCCCTAAAGTTGTAGACATCTTCTCTACAACTATCTGTCCACATTTATACATAGTTGCCCCTTCTTTTTATGATTCAGTTCTCTCTTCCCCTCTAAGCCACTCAGTGACAACATAACTACCTCCATATATCCCTCTCCTTTTCATTCTCTCTCTCTGGGTGCTGATGGAGCTGGAATGCAGAGTCCTCTTAGTCTTCATCCTATCACTTCTCCCCTGCTAGGAGTATGGATCATGATTGTTTATGGGGAGCAGAAGATAGGAGTTGTGCCTTCTGTAGCTTCTTCTCCACTGATCATAGGCATTGACAGGTCAATCCATACCCTCAGCCTGTTTCTATCTTTCCCTAGTGGACCAGAGCTCTGGAGATTCGAGGGTCCAGGACACATTGGTGAGGTCATCTGCCCAGAGAAGTAGGGGTGGAGTCAAAGTAGCATCTTTAACTTGGTGTCTGGAAGATGCCGTGACCTAAATTGAGACAAGATGGTTAATGAACAGGAACTAAAAAGTAGGAATAGAGCAGATGAGATTAGGGATTTTAGGGTAAAAGAAAGCTGGGAAAACCATTTGTGATACTTTTTTCTATTGGGGAAAAATACTTGGCTAGACTGACTTTTTTAGCCTCATTTGTCAACACTGAGATATCCCTTTTTTTTTCTTCCTCAGAGGTGAATCCTTATGTGTAATCCAGTACTTTGGCCTCCTTGAGAGGACTTGAGGCCACAGTTTAAGAACCTGTAGTACTTTCCACAAGTTGCTACACCATGTGTCCCTAGGTGTGCCTTCAGAGGTCTAAATAATTTTATAATTCACTTGAATCATTAGTGACTAATTGAATTTTGTTTTCACTTTTTATAGTGGACAGGCCAAAATCTCAGCAAGTTCGAACCTCTAGTACAATAAGACGAACCTCTTCTTTGGATACAATAACAGGACCTTACCTCACAGGACAGTGGCCACGGGATCCTCATGTTCATTACCCTTCATGCATGAAAGATAAAGCAACCCAGGTAATATAAGTGAATCAAAATCAGATTTATTATACGGCATTTATTGATTTGATTATAATAAAATGCAATTTCAGTTGGTTTTTAAAAGTTAGTATTTAACAAGTAGCACTTAAATCTTTATACTTATCTTATTTTATGGTTTTAAGAATTGATTGGGAGTCGGGCTGTAGCGCAGCGGGTTAAGTGCAGGTGGCGCAAAACACAAGGACCAGAGTAAGGAACCCAGTTTGAGCCCCAGCTCCCCACCTGCAGGGGAGTCGCTTCACAAACGATGAAGCAGGTCTGCAGATGTCTATCTTTCTCTCCCCCTCTCTGTCTTCTCTTCCTCTCTCCATTTCTCTCTGTCCTATCCAACAACGTCAACAACAATAATAGCTACAACAATAAAACAACAAGGACCACAAAAGGGAATAAATATTAAAAAAAAAGAATTGATTTCTGACTGAAATTAATATAATCATATGAATTATTTTAAAGTATATAAATATTTTTTCAAAAAGTTTATACAGTTATTGAAAATAATGTATTAACAAATGGCTGATGACATTTATGTTAAAGGAGTGTGTGTGTGTGTGTGTGTGTGTGTGTGTGTGTGTATAAATACTAAAAGCCTTCAGAGAAAAATAGAAAATTTATGGCTTATCATACTTTATTGATTTGTGAAAGGTTCCCCAAGTATTTGATTAAAAAAATTTTCCTTGAATGTTAGAAAAATATGAAAACATTGTAGGTAGGCAGTTAGCATTTTTTACTTTATGAAGAATTCTGAATGTGTAAGAGGTGACTTATTGGCCTTAAAACTTTCTGTGAAGTTAGTATATAAAACTAAATTTATGGAAATTGTTAATAGTAAATAGTGTATAATTAGATATTAGGTGAGTGATAGCATTTTGGGCTTTGTAGAGTAGAGTAATAGAAGGAATAGTTTCATCTCTGAAAAATGAAGGGAAAAAGAAAGGGGAAAATTTATTTAACATGACCTATGACAGTTGTCTCAAATTTTGTGATTTTTTTTTACCACATAACCTTGAGACCGTGAAATTGACTTTTTATTATCCCTCCTATCAGTTATACCTTTGTAATTTTTTATGCCATCCATAGTGTTTTGCTTTCTATTCTTTGTTTTACTAGGAGAATAATATCTAGGCAATAGATTTCCCAAGTAGAATAAACTACCAAAACTTAAAGATATGAACTTGGATACATAGAAATAGATATGGATAATTTTTAAAAATATTTATTTATTTATTCCCTTTTTGTAGCCCTTGTTGTTTTATTGTTGTAGTAATTGTTGTTGTTATTGATGTTGCTATTGTATAGGACAGAAAGAAATGGAGAGAGGAGGGGAAGACAGAGGGGGGGAGAGAAAGACACCTGAAGACCTGCTTCACCGCTTGTGAAGCGACTCCCCTGCAGGTGGGGAGCTGGAGGCTTGATACTTATGTCAGTCCTTGCGATTTGTGCCACCTTCGCTTAACCCGGGCGCTACCGCCCGACTCCCCCAGATATGGATAATTCTTAAAACAACTTCCTATTGAAAATGGGCTCATAGTGGAATTATAGAGTATCAAGAAATAAGGTTAATGGAACAAGGTCTTAAGTTCCGAGAATGCACACAAAGGAAAAGGAAAGGCAATGTGTTCATTTGGAACCAAGAGGATATACTTAATATTTCTCCACTACGTCCCATGTGCTGTATTTTATATCTTCAGTTTTGTTAAATGTCAAATATGGGGCCAGGTGGTGGTGCACTCAGTAGAACACACATGTTATAATACAAAAAGATCCAGGCTCAAGCCCTTGTCCCCCACCTGCAGGGGGAAGTTTTATAAGCAATGGAGATGTCTTTTTCTCTATCTCCCCCTGTCCTCTAAATTTCCCCATCTCTATCCAGTAAATAAATAAATAAATAATTTTTAAAAATCTCAAATAAGTTCACATAAATGGAGAAGCAGAAACACAGGAAAGTTAACTGACTTACTCAAGAACAAATACTGATTAGTCTGTCAACTAATTTTGTCTTCAGTTTTATAGGACTGTTGGGATAAAATGGCTGTATGCAAAAGTAGTACACTAATAGAATTGTACTTAAAATGGCAGCTTTTGTTTTAACATTAAAAAACTTTCTTTTGTAGGACATATGCATTTATGCTGACACTATTCTGAAACATTATTTTAGTTATCCTTCACAAAAATTGAGAAGTTAGAGAAAGAGCAATAGCTAAGAACAATGGAAATAGTTGGGGTAGTCAAGCCTTAGAAATTAAAGGAGGGGGGGCTAGGTGGTGCCACACCTGGTTAAGTGCACTTGCACATAGTAATTACATAAGGATCTGGGTTCCAAGTCCTCCCCCCTCTATCCCCACCCACGGGGGGGGGGGGGGACACTTCACAAGTGAAGCAGGTCTTGAGTTGTCTTATCTTTTTCTCTTCCTCTTTATCTCCCTGTTCTTTTTCCATTTCTCACCGTTCCACTGAATACAATAGAGAAAAGAGGAGTGGGGGGATAGCTGCCAGGAGCAGTGGATTTCTAGTGCCAGCACTAAGCTCCAGTAACAATCTGGAGACCAAGAAGAAAAGAAAGAGAGAAAGAAAGAAAGAAAGGAAGGAAGGAAGACAAAAAGGAAGGATGGAAGAAAAGGAGAAAGCTGACTTTTTAAAAATATTTATTTATTTCCTTTTTGTTACCCTTGTTATTTTTTTGTTGTTGTAGCTATTGTTATTGATGTCATCATTGTTGGATAGGACAGAGAGAAATGGAGGAGGAGGGGAAGACAGAGAGGAGGAGAGGAGGAGAGAAAGACACCTGCAGACCTGCTTCACTACCTGTGAAGCGACTCCCCTGCAGGTGGGGATCCTTATGCAAGTCCTTGCACTTTTCGCAACGTGTGTTTAACCTGCTGCGCTACTACCCAACTCACTAAAGTTGACTTTTTTTTTTTAAAGCTGACTTTTAAGAAGGGATAATTATTGTCAGTATTCAGTCATAAAAAGAGGTCATAGAGAAAATGAGCTGGATTTAGGGATTAAGTTCACATTATTTTGTGATATTAATAAGGTAGAGGCAGAAACTCTGATTTTTTGAGGTCAGAGATAGTGATATAGAAAGACAGTAGGTAGGTTCCTTAGGCAGATTATTTATTTTTGCTATACATTGGGGTTATTTAAACCTCGTTTGAGATATTATTATTTGACTATGAAATATTTGAAAGAGAATGTAGTGTAGAATTTACAGATTAGGGTTTCAGTTACATGTTAAATTATTAGGGTTCTTGGGTGGAGGGTAGATAGCATAATGGTAATGCAAACAAACTCTCATGCCTGAGAATCCAACATCCCAGGTTCAATACCCTGCACCACCATAAGCCAGAACTGAATAGTGTTCTGGTAAAAAAAAAAATTATTAGGGTTCTTTGTTTTGGTCATCACTGGGGCTTCAGCGCTTTAGACTGACTTTTCTTGGATAAACAGAGACAGCAATAACTTCCTACAGTTTGGTGGTTTCTGGACTTGAACCTAATTATTAGGTTTTTAATTATGTATAATTATATATACATATACACACATACATATACAAGTCCACTTGTAACACCTGCAAATTCTGGAGCATGTATGTGTATTAACTAACAAGCTACTAAGTAAAATGTGTTTTATCCTTCAATTTTGACAAATCAAGTTTGAACGAATAATTCCTGGGTTCTTCAGAGTTGTATGCCAGAGTGTATCGGTGTGGACCAAGTGTAACTCACCTTCTGAGCCTAGCCCTCCATATTTCTTATACTGCACTCTATCCTTGGAGGGTGGTTTTACACATATTAGACCTTTTCCAATCTGCACATTCAGTTTCCATTCGTATGCTTTTACAATTGAGACCCAGGAAGTAAATAGATCCTTATAGACCTTGAGAGTCAAAGTCTGCTGTTTGGGCAAAGAATTTCTGGGTTTAGCAGAGGTATGACCTTATGGTATCCATGTTCTTTTAGCCCTAAGCTCACTTTACTCTGTCAAGAAGTGTGTGGCCTGGACAGAGATAAAGCAGTTTCCATAAAGCTTAAGGTCCAGGGTAAGGACTTCCCTTACCAGAATCTACATGTGGGTTATGCTTTTGAAAAGCTTCACACTGAAAATAAAACAACAGAAAATATAGACTTCCTATTATAGGTGAGGGACTAAAACCCTTAGTTAAATTAAATAATTTGTACATGGTTTTACAGATAGTAAATATAAAGAATATTTGACCTATGAGTGAAGTTTAATCTTTTCCTTTTGACTTCTCTCACTTAACACAATTCCTTCATTTCGTTTAAAATGTAGCAAAAAAGTAGATTTTTCTTTAATCATTTCTACCAATTTAATAGTATTCAATTGTGTATATATTACCATAGTTTTCTTAACTACTTATCTGTTTTTGAGCTATTACAAATAGTGCTGCTATGAACAGTGGTGTGCTTACATCTCTTAGGTAAGATCTTTCCATGGCCTCTGTTCTATAGATAAATACCTAGGAGAGGAATTGCCAGATCTTAGGGTCGGTTCATTTTTAATGTTCTTGAGAAATCTCTAAGCTGTTTCCAGAGGAGTTGAACTAATTTACATTCCTACCAACAATTTATAAGGGTTCCTTTTACTCTATATCTTTGCAAGCACTTGTTTTTGCCTTATTTAATGTATGATATTCTCACAAGCAGTGAGGTAGAATCTAATGGTTGTCTTTTATTTGCAGTTCTTTGATAATTAATGACTTTGAACGTTTTTCCAGGTCTGTTCACCATGAAAATATGCATATTCATTACCCCCTCCCACCTTGGTAGGGGCAGAGAGACAATAAAGCTTCCTTCAGTGTGGTGTGATTCTGACTTAAACCTGGATAGAGCATATGAAAGCAGCTCACTGAGTGAGCTCTTCCGTTGCTCCCTCTCACCACTTTTTAATAGAGTTTCTGTTTGTTTTCAACTGCCAATTTTTGTGAGCTGTTTTTATATTTTGGTTATTATCCCTAAGTCAGATATGTATAATGATCTTCTTCCATTCAGTAAGTTTCCCCTTTGTTTTAGTGATACTGTGTTTTGTTATGGAGATATGAGTTGATTTTATTGTTTTTATTTTATATTTTTGCTTTTGTTTTCCTTGCTCTTGAATGCAAGTCTCTTAAAATATTTCTGAATCAAGTATCATGGAATGTTTGCCTATATTTTATTTTATGGCTTCTGGTCTCAGTTATATTGCTTGGGGTAGGATGGTCATTTTGACAAAGTTAATTTTTGAATCCATAAGCATACGATACCTTTTCACTTCTTTATATCTTTTTCTGTTTTCTGTAATAGTGATTGATAATTTTTCAGTGTGTAACTCTTTAACCCCAAATGCTAAGTTTATTACTAAGTATCTAATTCTTTTGCTATTTTTGTAAATTATTTCTGGATTTCTTCTTCTAGTTTACCCTTTAAGTGAAGCAATACCACTGATTTTTGTATATTAATTTCCCAGACTGCCACCTTACTCCATTATTTATTACTATTATCTGCAAATAGTGGTAGCATACTTCTCCTCTGATCTTCCCTTTTATTTATTTCTGTGCCTAACTGGTATGGTTAGGACTTCTAAGACTATGCTAAATGGTAATGGTGATAGTGGACAGCCCTTATTCTACCTGGCATGTAATGGAAAAGCCCCTAGTCCCTACGTGTAGAGGGGAAGCTTTACTAGTGATGGAACAGGGCCTACCCCTCCTCCTTCCCACCTTACCTGACTTCCCTGGGCAGAGGACCCACCAATGTGTCCTGGAGCCCCACCTCCCCAGAGTCCTGCCCTACTAGGGAAAGAGAGAGACTAGGAGTATATATATCTTCCTACCAACACCCATGTTCAGCAGGGAAGCAATTATAGAAGCCAGACCTCCCACCTTCTTTACCCCATAATGATCTTGGGTCCATGCTCCCAAAGGGATAAAGAATAGGAAAGCTTTCAAGGGAGAGGATGGGATATGGAGTTATGGTGGTGGGAATTGCATGGAATTGTATCCCTCTTATCCTATGGTCTTATCAATAGTTCCATTTTATAAATAAAAAATTTAAATGAGAAGATAAAATTGGTCACTGCAAGTTCTAAAGTCGTACCCCATTGATAACCTGATAACCTTGGTGACGAATAACAAAACAGTAGCAAAATTAGTATGTTGGGCTGGGGAGACAGCATAATGGTTATTCAAAGAGCCACTATGCCTAAGGATCCAAGGTCCTAGGTTCAGTCCCCAGCACTACCATAAAGACAGAGCTTAAAGTGCTCTGGTCTCTCCCCTCTCTATCTCTCATTTAAAGAAATAAAATATTAAAAAATTAATATGCTATCTCTTGATTAACTGTAATGTCTGATGATCAACTAAAGTGAAAATAGCTTTTACTCTTTATAAGTCACTTTGACTACCTGTCTATTCCCCTCATTCATCCTCCTTCCAAAGTGGGTAATAGATAAAATTTTAAAACTTTGTTCACTTGCCTCTCATATTCCTTCAGGGGAGAGAGAGATATAAGTGAAATTTTACATATTTTTATTTCCCTTTCTTCAAATGATGTTTTCCTTTGATAGTTTCTTTTAAATTGCCTTTCATGTAAATCTCTCCCCAAAGGATACAAATAGCATTTTTTTTTATTGAGAGGTTTAATGCTTTACAGTGCAATCATTGACATATGCATACAATTTCATATTGTAATAGGCCCCAAAGTTTTCGTCCTATCCTCCCTATCCCTCCCTTCCCAGAGTCCTTTGCTTTGGTGTAATATACCGTGTCCAGTCCATGTTTAACTCTGTGTTCTCCTTCCTTGACTTACTTTATTCAGTTTTGCTAATAAGTGAGATCATTTGATATTAATCCTCCTCTTTTTGGCTTATCTCACTGAACATGATGTCCTTGGGTTGAAAAGGGCATGAAAGAGGATGAAAAGGGCACAACCTAATTGTTTTTAACAGCTGAGTAGTATTCCATTGTGTATATATGCCACTTTTTTTTTTTTTTTAGCCACTCATCTGATGTTGGATATATAGGTTGATTTCAGGTTCTAACAATCACAAACTGTGCTGCCATGAACATAGGTATACACAGATCTCCTCTCATAGGTGTTTCTTTCTCCTTTGAATAAATCTCCAGGAGAGGAATTTCTGTGTCATAGGTACATCTATTCCTAATGACCCAATAAGTCTCCAAATTGCTTTCCACAATGGTTGGACCATTTTGCACTCCCACCAGTAGTGAAGAAGTGTCTCTTTTTCTCCATATCCTCTTCCACACATTTGTCATTTCTGATGTATGATATTCTCACAGGTGTAGAGTAGTATGTCATTGTTGTCTTTATTTGCATTTCTCTGGTGACCAGTGATTTTGAGTACCTTCTCATGTATCTGCCCTCTGGATCTTTTCCTTGGTAAAATGTCTGTCCATGTCCTGGCCCCATTTTATAATGGGGCTTTTTTTCTCTCCAGTGTTTAGTTTCCTGAGCTCTTTATATATTTTGGTTAATAGCCCTTTGTCTAATGTATTTTTTGTGAAGATCTTTCCCATTGATTGCCTTTCTGTTTTGCTTGATGGTACCTTTTGCTGTACATAAGCTTTTCAGTTTGATGTGGTCCCATTGGTTTATGTTTGCTTTTGTTTTCTTTGCTATTGGATTTGAATCCTTAAAGGGTTTTTTGAAGCATAGGTTAAGAAGTGTCCTGCCAGTGTTTTCTTATATGTATTTGATAGTTTCTGGCCTAATGTCCATGTCCTTGATCCACTTGGAGTTGACTTTTGTGCATGATGATAAGTGATGGTTCAATTTTATTTGCCTGCATGTTTCACCAATTTTCCCAATACGATTTGTTGAAGACATTCTCCTTTTGCCACTTAATGGTTTGGGCCCCCTTGTAAAAAAGTTAGCTGACTATAGATTTGGGACATATAGCATTTAAAATATTTATTCATTATTACTGGGGGGTGGTGCCTGCACTACAAATCCACTGTACCCTGTGGCCATTTTTCTATTTATAGGTTTGTTAGTTATTTTTTATTAGATTAGACATATAAATTGAGAGGCGGTGGGGAGACTGAAGGGAGAGAAAGAGAGTGACACCTGCAGCACAGCTTCTCTGTTAGTGAAGCTTCCCTTCTGAAGGTGGGGACTGAGGCCATGGTTCCAGATCCTTATGCATAGCAGTCCATGTGCTTAATTTGGTGCACCACTGCTTAGCCCCTCTAATTTCACTTTTCTACATGGCTAGTTTTACAAACATCATTTGAAGAGGCTTTATTTCTGCATTGTGTGTTTTTTACTATGTCCATATGTATGTGGATTTTTTTATGGGCTCTCTAGTCCATTTGTGGGGTTGAATTTTTTTGTTTCAATTTCATCCTGTCTTCATTACTATTACTTTGTAATACAGTTTTAATCTTGGAAGTGTAATACCTCCCTCCCCTCCCAACTCTTTCAGAATTGTATTGATTATGACCTTTGTGGCCTTACACAGACCTTAGGATTATTTGTTCGATTTCCATTAAAAATGTCACTGAGATTTTTATAGTAATTGCATTAACCCTATAAATTACTTTAAGTAAAATATCAATTTTAACAATATTTATAATCCATGAGGGTGGAATATCCTTCATATTCTTTGTGTCTTTATTTATTATAACGGTGTCCTTTTATAAGGTCCTTTCATCTCTTTTTTTAATTAGTGATTTAATATTGATTTATAAAATTATAAGATAATGGGTATAATTCTACACTATCCCTGCCACCAGAGTTCGGTGTCCCCATTCCCTCCTTTGGAAACTGCAGTAGTTCTCCCAAGTCACAGATAATAGTTGACTATTCTTTCTATAATTATCTATATTTACATAATTTTTTTTGCCCATTTTTCCTACGGTCCTGCCTTCTCTTCCTTTCTAAGACACACTCACATCTATTACTACTACTGAGTATCCTTCCTTTTTTCTTCTCTCTCAGAATCCTGATGGAATTGGGGTTCAGATATATTCTCCTTACAGTTCTCACCCCTCTGGGAGTATGGACTGAATTCTTTGTGGTACAGTAGGTAGGAATTCTGGCTTCTGTAATTGCTTCTTTGTTTGCCCTTTTACTTTGTGTAAGATTTGCTCCCAGCCTATTTTATTTTTTTTGCAACTGCAAATATGATTGCTTTACTTATTTTCTTTTCTTCTGACTCATTATTTATATATAGAAATACCACAAATTTATATATATGTTGACAATCTTTTATGTATTATAACCCTATCAATTTCAATCAAGAATTCTGTGGTAGTAATGGGCAGCATTTATTGAAAACGGACATCTCTAAATTTGCAACATTATAGTTTAAGAACTTAAGATAATAGGATATGATATGAAAGTACTATGCCTGTCAGGTATTAATAACAATATTCATTAAGTGAATGAATCAATGAATGATTGGAATAGAATGTGTAATATTGATAAGGAACATTAGTGTAAACCAAATGGAAACACTTTTCTGTGCAGTTAGAGTCTTCATAGCTTTTGGGGAGTTAACACTAAAGCCTATTAAAGCAAGGTAGGTAAAATAATCCATGTTAAGCTTCTAGCACAGTATTTTGGATATAGTAGTATCCTTTGTATTAGAATCTATATTTTACAGTTAGTAAGTAGGCTTTCATGTAATAATATTTAAGTGAACAAAGATTTTTATTGCTAATATGATCAATTTATTATAGAATTACAAACATAGAGAGATTGAATTGGCAATAAATATCATAGAAATGAAAATAACTCTTAGGCATGTTAGGATTTTAAAACTAATTGATTCCTGGCAGGTTAGGATTCATAAGTCAAAGTAGCTCTGGAGTAACTACTATGCAGTCTTAAAAATAAGAAATGACATTTCGTATTTATAATGCCAAGTGTGGGAAAGCAGGTTTAGATGGTTATAGAAACTCGAACTTGCTTTTCTCATTGCTCAAATATCCCATTGATGATATTCATGCTGTCAGTATCACAGTTTTATTTTTATAATGCTAGTGGGTATTTTTAGAGTGGGTATTTTTAGAGTCACCATGTTTCTGACTTTCTGTCAGGTATGGGAGATTTAAAAAATTTTTTTAAATGTTTAAAAAGTTATCAGTAACAAGCAAGACAATTCTCTTGGATACTTCCTAGGCAGCTATACTATGTGATTGTTAAGTATTTTCTTGAAAATGTTATGGAATATCCTTTTTGACGTTGGGATCAGTCTTTTTTAACCCAGCAATCAAATTCTAATAAAAAAATGTCTTTAATTTTAACACCGGAGAATAGATACCTCTTAATAATGCTCTCTGAAAAATAAATATCTTAAGGGCAGTATTAAGTAGAAAAAGCAAATAATATAATAAAATATTATTAATACTTTTAAATTGCTCATATTACTATATTCTTTTGGTTACACAATAGTTATTTGCCAAATGACAGTATTTCTGTAAGGTCAGAAGATAGTATTTCTAATGTACATTTACATTACATTTCTAGTTTCTTGGTTAAATATTCTCATCATGATTTGAGTAACCTGAATAGATTGATTATTGATGCACAGTGTCTCTTAGCCTTTTCTGATATAAACACCTTTATATAAACAGTGTCTTTTCTGATATAAACACCTTGATATAAACAGTGTCTCTTAGCCTTTTCTGATATAAACACCTTTTCTAGGTGTTTAAGTTTTATAAGAAAATTGTTACAGAAAATGCCAGTTATGTTTGAGGAAAGAAATAATGCTTAGAACTCTCAGTTTCTTCAGTGCATACTTTTTATTGTCCTTTTCTTTTTAACTTAAATTTTTTTATTTATTATTGGACAGAGACAGAAAAATTGAGAGGGGTGGGAGAGATAGAGAGGGACAAAGAGACACCTGCAGTTCTACTTTACCACTGCATACTTTTTAAATTAAAAATGAGATTATTTTATGGTTTCATCTTTGACTTAAATAACTCTTTATTGAGGTGTAATTTATTCACCATACCCACTCAACTATTTGTATATAATTCAGTGGTTCTATTATATTAATAAGCTTGTTCAACCATTGTCTTCTTAAATTTTAGAATATTTACCACTACAAAATGAAACTTCTGATCCCTTTAGCAATCACTGTTTTCAGTTTCTTTTCTTTCAGTTTTTGGCACTCACAAATCTGCTTTCTTTTGCTATAGATTTGTCTATTCTGAGCATATACTGTAAATGAACTCAACCTGTTATGTGTTTTGAGTTGTTTCAGTATTTCTTTTTTTTTTTCTCTTGCCTCCAGGGTTATTGTTGGGGTTTGATGCCTACACTGCGAATCCACTGCTCCTGGAGGCCATTTTTTCCCATTTGGTTGTTGTTGTTATTACTTGTTGTTGTTATTATTTTTTTCCCATCTGGTTGCCCTTGTTGTTGGATAGGACAGAGAAAAATCAAGAGAGGAGGAGAAGACAAAGGGAGAAAGACACCTGTAGACCTGCTTTACCGCTTGTGAGGAGCCAGGGCCTTGAACTGGGATCTTTACACCGTTGGGTTTCACGCCATGTGCACTTAACTTGCTGCCCTGCTGCCTGGCCCCCAGTCTGTGTTTCTAAGATGCATTCATATTGTAGTACACATAAGAATTTCATTCCTTTTTACTGCCAAATAATCGTGTCCAGGACATGAATATATTATGATTTAATTACATGTTCAATAGTTGATGGACTACTGTGAACATTTGTATCTTATTTTTTTTGTAGATGTTTTTAAATTTCTCTAGGACTTGCTGGATTACCTGGTTACATAGACCATAGTTCTGTGTTTAGTCTTTTTGGTAAAAATGTACATTTTAAAATTTTTTATCTTTATTTATTTATTAGATACAGTCAGAAATCGAGAAGGAAGGGGGAGACATAGGGAAAGTGGCAGAGAGATACTAACAGCCCTGCTTTACCATTTTGTAAAGCTTTCCCCTGTAGGTGGGGACTGGAGGCTCTAGCTGGGTCCTTGTGCATTGTATATAACATGTGTGCTCAACCAGGTACACCACCACCCGGCCCCAGTAAAACATATTTATGGGTGTTTTTTTTTCTCCTTCACATAATTAAGGTATAATAAAAAGGAATATCCAAAGTAATTTGTAACATCCTGTCAGTACTGCTTTCTACTAATATTTCAAAGTGTTTGACAGTTCACTACTTTTTAGTTTTTAGTGAAACAACTAAAATATATTTTGGTCTTTGTAAAGTCTCCCACTCTATAGTAGCCAATAGTTGATAATGTACATATAGACAATTGTGAGGGAACTTCCTACTGAAAGAAAGCCATCTCTGATAAAATATATTCTGTGTAGGGGCTGGTGAGATAGCTTACCTGGTAAGACACCTGCAGTGTCATGTGGTTGCCCCTGTCACATCACATTAGAATTGCTGTCACACTGGAGAAAACTTTGGTACTAGAGTTTCTGTACCTCTCTCATTCTGAAAACATTTTGACATGGTGAAATTTTGTACTGCAGAGCCCAGGAGACAATGGAATGTTTTATTTATTTATGATATACTAACATGCTAACTTAAATGTAATTTGTGTATAGCCTGTCTTCCAAAATACATTCCAGTGTTATGTAAGATAGGCTTCCTGTAATTCTGCTTTTGCTTTCACAAAGTAATTATACATATTTGTTTACCAAATAAGTACAGTATATTTTGCCAGTTAAACATCTTATCTTAGAAATAGTATATTTACAAAATTTGGAAAATTCCCCCAAGTCACAGATAAGTAAATTGTTAATATTTGTAATATCCAGGCAAGTATTTTGATGCATATTTTCTCTGATTTTGATTATTTATACTTAAAAAAAAAAGGAAAAAGGCAATTTTTTTCTTTTTTATTTAAGAAAGGATTAATTAACAAAGCCATAGAGTAGGAGGGGTACAATTCCACACAATTCCCACCACCCAATCTCCATATCCCACCCCCTCCCCTGATAGCTTTCCCATTCTCTATCCCTCTGGGAGCATGGGCCCAGGGTCATTGTGGGTTGCAGAAGGTAGAAGGTCTGGCTTCTGTAATTGCTTCCCCGCTGAACATGGGTGTTGACTGGTCGGTCCATACTCCCAGTCTGCCTCTCTCTTTCCCTAGTAGGATGGGTCTCTGGGGAAGCGGAGCTCCAGGACACATTGGTGGGGTCTTCAGTCCAGGGAAGACTGGCCGGCATCCTGATGACATCTGGAACCTGGTGACTGAAAAGAGAGTTAACATACGAAGCCAAACAAATTGTTGAGCAATCATGGACCCAAAGCTTGGAATAGTGGAGAGGAAGTGTTAGGGGGGTACTCACTGCAAACTCTAGTGTACTTCTGCTTTCAGGTATATATTTTGCAGTAGTTCACAGATACGTGTGAACATATGCTCTCTCTCACAGAAACTGGTGTATATCTAGGTTTTGGGACTTTGTTAGAAAGTGAACCACCTGAGATGGAATTAGAGTATACTATGAAAGGAAAGGTCTCACCCAAGTAATGAAGCTGAAGGGTTGTCATTCCACACGTGAAGTCTCTGGACACAGTCTGAAGTGAAGCATATTGAGGTGGCAATCATTGTGTTGGTTAGGTTAAGAATTCAGGTGATACTTAAATGTTTTATAACCATTTAAATTCAGTGTCTTGGGACTCTTTTCACCCTAGAATCCACTCATACTACCTCTGAGTATATCCATTCATATTCCCTCTTGTCAATCAATGTCTCTTTGTTCTCCTCACCCTTGTCCAATAAACCTGAACAGTACAACCCATCTATTTATCATCTATTTAATCTAACTTAAATATCATCTATTTAACCTAACTAAAGTAAATAGTTAACAATCAGTGGAGGTAGGTGTTGTATATAGACACCTATCATGGGGAGATGAATTGTATCTATGTCAACAACTGTACTATAAACTATTATTTCCCAGTAAAATGACTTGGAAGAAGTCTTGTGGAATAGGGCTATTTATGTATATTTCATTTAGAGAAAAGACTCCTTATTTAGTCAAAGAAACTAGAGGTGGGAAAATGGGCTTGGGAATTAGAGGAAAAGTTTCATAGTCTGAACTTCAGATGATTCTAAGAGGCTAAAGTGAAAAATGGCCTATTCTGTCTAGGTATCTTTTTCACATAGAGAAGATTTTTTTTTAAAAAAAAGCCTTTATGTCTGGAAATAAGCTTTAGTTCCATGTTGTTCAAATGTTAGGAAAGATTTGAGTTCTTTTCCCTAGTAACTAAGTGGTGCTAACTTGAAAGGATGAATCTCCTCAAATATGGTAATAGGATATTAATATTTCTAAAATTTTATTTATTTTCTTTTTAAGAAATCATTTATTTATTATTGGATAGAGACAGAAATTCAGAGGGGAGAGTGAGATAGAGAGGGAAAAAGACAAGAGAGACATCTGCAGCCCTGCTTCACCACTTGTGAAGCTTTCCCCCTGCATGTGGGGACTGGGGACTTGAACCCACGTCCTTGAACACTGTAATGTGTGCAATTAACTAGATGCACCACCTCCTGGCTCCTTGGTGATAGGATTATTTAGAATATATTTCCAAGCATATCGTGGAGTAGTGTTTATATGTCTGGAACTTTTTTGCCCTAATTTTTTCTTTCTTTTTATTTTTAATAAGTAAGACATCTTTCACTATGGAAAGCGAATTTTAACAAGATTCTTGGGCTGGTGATTCATATCCATTGGTTTGTTTAACTTTAGCACCCATCCTTCTTTTTCAAAACTACTATCTTCACCATGAAACTTTATGAGTTTATTGAGCTTCTTCAACATTTTAACTTTTTTCTTTAAATGTCCACTTTATTCCATGTAACAGTTAGCTAGATATATTTTGCATTCGTGGGAAATGATAATATGGAGCATATAAACAGATTGGCAAGCCTTTCCCTATGTCTTTCCCGGTGCTTTCTGATTCAACTTCTTTTAAGTCATTTTTCTGTACCTTTCAGTTCATGATTTCCATCAAAGTCCAGATTTGGTGAGCTTATCAGTGCTCAGAACAAGAGATCTTCCAAATCTGCTGGTTACATTTATCTGAGAAAACCAACCAGAATAAACAAAGCAAGTTATTACTGGTAATTTTGACTTCGGCATGAGATTCAATTATGAATTGCCATTTTTTTCCAAACATATTTTGTCACTTGTGAGATCCATGCTGGAAAGTTTCTATCCTAAATATCAGTTTCTACCCTAAACATCCTTCTCTTTGAGTTCCTATGACTAGTGTTTCTTATATCAGACATTGCTGACACTTTCACATCATACCAATTTTTCTTTTTTAATTAGGAAGATTAATGGTTTAAAGTAAATACAGTTGTTGGTACATGTGTAAAATTCTGTTTTTTGCAGAAAACACTCACCCTCAGCCTAGGTCCTCCTCCACCATCTTGCATCAGGAACTGAATGTGCAGTGCCCCCCAACTCTCCTTACTCTCACCTGCCCCCAGAAGCCTTTACTTCGGTGCAATACACCAAACCTAGCTCTACTTTGCGTTTCCCCTTTCTGTTCTTATTTCTCAACTTCTGTTCATGAATGAGATCATCCCATATTCATCCTAATCTTTCTGGCTTATCACACTAACATGATTCCTTCAAGCTCCATCTTTGATAATGGATCAATCACTTCTTGGCTACCTAACTCCATTTTTCATAAGGCATTTGTTTTTGCTGACTACCTTAATGCTTGTCAGAGATAAAAAGGCTGTGCTGTACTCTTATTAAAGTCCAGGAATGATACAAGTAGCTTAGTTCTTAGTATTATGGTCTATTTTAATGGACAGAATAACTGGCTAATTAAAAGGAATTCTTGCTGTTTCAAAAGGAAAGAACTTTGCTACTTTGTGTTTTCCGTATTTAAATAGTTAAAAAAAAAAACTTCTGAATACTCATATTTAATAAATTGGACTATAATTAATTTATCATCTATAATTTCACAAGCATAAAGCCTTAAATACATTTGATAAACCAGATGCTCATCTTTTGCTTTACCTTTAGCTAAAAATTACTTGTTAAAATCAGTAGGGCAAAGGATTTAGCTCAGTGATAGATTATGGACTTTACATGCTTTGGGTTTCATCAGAGGTGCCAAAAATAAAGGGGGCTGGGGGTAAAATAGAACAAAGCATGAAACTAATCAGTGATTGAATATGTAGAACCCTGATTTTCTTAAACTTTTCTGCATCAAGGAAGATGTTTCATATCTCTACTGTCCTTTGTGATAACCAGTAGCTGGTAGTCACTTCACATTTGTTGTTCTTGAACATCTGAAATGTGTTCATGTATTTAAAGAGCTGAATTTTTTAGTTTTATTTAATACTCATTTAAATTTAAATTGGTACATGTAGCTAAAACTAATTGTATTGAACAGTGTAGGCTATAGAAGTTTGTGGAAAGATAATTTTTCTTGCTATTCATCTTAAATTGATGTAGTTAAAATTAAAGTATTCTTTTGTAATTTAATTTTGGGAAGGTTGGTACTATGATGAATATACTTAAAATGATTCATATGCATGTATTTCTATAGCCGCTTGATTGAGAACAGTCTTGTAATGGTTTTACACTTGTAAGAAACTACATAGTTGAGGAAATACTTACAGGACAGTTGGGGATCCAGTCCCCTATGGTGGAGGAGGGTGGTTTGGTAGAGGATGAGTTGCACTGACACTTGCCTTGGGGTAATGGGAACTGTATCCCTATGAAAACAATAGTCCTATATATCAGAATTATCCCAATAAAGTGATAGTGAAGTTGAAAAAAAACTGCCTATTTTTTTACACAGATTTCATGAACATAAATATACCATTATAGTTTTAGTTTATTAGAAAGGGAAGGAGAAAGAATAAGAGTATCACTCTGGTATATGTGATGCCAGAGATTGGATTTAGGACTTGATGCTTGTGAGTCCAGCATTTTACTACTGTGCTACCTCCCAGGCCACTAGTTTTTAATTCTTTTGTAAAAGTAGTGTGAAATTCTGGAATAATCATAGGTTTTGACATTTGTTTCAAGAAAAGATGTTACCAGGAAGAAGATATTCTATAAAATAGTTTTATTTTCATTCCATTTACTAGTGGCATGCTTGACAACATTAAGGCAATTGCAATTTTTTTTCTTTTTTCTTTTTTTTTGCAATTTTTTTTTCTGTGACAGTTACTGATTGTCACTCACTTGGAGTTTATGTAAACATTCTCTGAAAAACTAAGAGTTACATAAAATAAGATAGTGTCACAGTGTCATTGTTAAATATGAAACATGCAGAAGACTTTCTTATTTTGTATGAATGTATTTTTGGATGTTAAACAATTTATCCTTAATCATTTTAAAAATTTTACTGAGGAACTATTGTTTTATAAGACTATTGTCACAGGGTTATAGTTTCACATTTCACCAACACAGGTAGCAGTACCCCTTATCACTAGCAAACTGTTGTCTTCCTCTAGTCATTTAACTTTTGATAATAGTAATGTTTTGGTAGATATGTAAGAGCATTATGATATATTAATTCTCAAAGTAAAGCTTAACCCAAGCTATCATAATTGATAAGTTTAAAATAAACTGACTATGGGATGGATTAATTATTTTCAGAGTAGTTTGATCTGCTGGTTGAATTTGGGAAATTTTAATAACTAAAAAGCTCTTCTTAATATTTAATAAATGTTCTTGAATATTAAAGACAATATTTTTTTTAGTACAAGTACTAAATGGATATTGCTATTTGGGATTTGATACTTTGTATTAGACGGGTTTAGTGTCTATTACTGGTTTAATAGTTGAAAATTATATTTTAGGTAAAATCAATCTTGCTTTATATGTACCTTTTTTAATTTTAATAAAAATCATGCATTATCTGGAGAGGTTGTGGGGCTAAAGGAACCCTCCTGCACTGCTGGTGGGAATGTAAATTGGTCCAACCTCTGTGGAGAACAGTGTAGAGAACTCTCAGAAGGCTAGAAATGGACCTACTCTATGTTCCTGCAATTGCTGTCCTAGAGATATATCCTAAGGAACCCAACACACCCATCCAAAAAGATCTGTGTACACATATGTTATTAGCAGCACAATTTGTAATAGCCAAAACCTGGAAGCAACCCAGGTGTCCAACAACAGATGAGTGGCTGAGCAAGTTGTGGTATATATACACAATGGAATACTACTCAGCTATTAAAAACGGTGACTTCACCATTTTCAGCCCATCTTGGATGAAGCTTGAAGAAATCATGTTAAGTGAAATAAGTCAGAAACAGAAGGTTGAATATGGGATGATCTCACTCTCAGGCAGAAGTTGAAAAACAAGATGAGAATAGAAAACACAAGTAGAACCTGAACTGGAGTCGCTAGATTTTACTTTTACTTTTACTACAGTAAAAGACTCTAGGTTGGGGGGCGGGGAAGTACAGGTCCAAAAAGAATGACAGAGTACCTAGTGGGGGTTGTATTGTTATGTGGAAAACTGAGAGATGATGTACAGACTATTGTATTTACTGTCGAATGTAAATGTAAAACATTCGACAGTATTAAAAAATTTTAATGATACATTACTTTAGATGCATTTGATCTTGTCTGATTTTTCTATTAATAACTATATTTTATATGAAGATAATAGTGCTTTTCAACAAAGGGAACTATTATTAGTAATGTCATACTGAGCATTAGGACAGTAAAAAATCAGCCTTCTAGTTGTATATTTGGCATGTTCTTTGTAATTCTGCTGCTGCTGAGTTAGTGCTACTTATCAGCTTATAGTATGTATATATCTCACCAGAACACTGCTTAGCTCAGATTTATAATAGTGTTAGGGATTAAACCCTGGACATTTGGTCTGACATTTAGTCAGGAAAGACTACTTGCATATCCACTTGCTATCTCCCCAGTCTTCTGTCTGTTTTATATAGTTACAAGTATTGTCTCATATTTAATTTGGATTTTCTCTTTGAAAACACATACATGGAAAAACTGGTGCAGTCACTATGGAAAATGGTTTGGAACATCTTTAGAACAAGAGTTTGTTTTTGTTGTTGTTGTTTCATTTTCTCATTCTTTTATCAGGTAACATGTGCTAACTCAACTCCTTTTAGTCATTCACAGTAAATGTAAATCAGATAAGTTGTGAAAAACAGTTAAAAACTAAATATTTACAAGCCACTAAAAAGACGCATGTAAAGTACTAGTTATTTTTAAATATATTTTTATAGTTATTACTATAGTTATCTTTAAAATGTTACAACTTTAAGTTAAAAATATTCTTGATATAAAAAGGCAAATGTTTTGAATAGCATTTCCTTGGAATAATTTAGATTGAACAATAATGAATGTCTTAAACAGTTCACAGGGTCATGCAAATCTTAGCATGTAAGAGATTTTAGTTTTCAGTTTAACCCCTTAATTTGTATGCACTTATGATTTTGAAATATGTCTAAGGTTCTGTATAGTTAGTGAACAGTGACAACATTACTTACCTAGTTATTTATTGTTTTCAAAGACCCCTAGCTGCTGGTTAGAAGAAGGAGTAGAAAAGAAGTCACACCAGCGTTCTGCATCATGGGGGAGTGCTGACCAACTAAAAGAAGTAAGTTTTTTATGTTTTCAGTTTCAAACCTGTTTTGGCCTTTTGGCAAGTTATCTAACTAACTTTACTTCAATGTAATGTTAATTCCTTTATTTTGCTAGCGTTATCTCTTTTGGCATTTTACTGTTGACTTCTACATTTTGGTGAGCACCCCTGAGTTTATGCCTTCCGTATACTTTAGAGCTATTTATTAAACACCCATTCTGCTTTTGCTTTTCAGAATGAAATCTGATTATAAGTAACAATCCATATACCTGTTCACATTAGTTACCTTTTCTTTCCATTGCTGTTTTCTTGCTTTTGATTTATAGCAACCAGAACTCCAGATCATAACTTTATATAGTGGTAGAATTCTTTTTTCCACCACTAATGACTATTTTATGGTACCTAACATACTGTTGCCCTTTGAGACTTAACAGTGTGGTAGAATACATGTTTTTACTAATGGTTTTTATCACTGTTTCCTATATTTGTTACGAATTGCCCAGGTAATGATAATCGTTACATTTGGATTAATGTTCTGGATAGTGTTACTTGATATCAGTCTATTTTTTATCAATTTCTTTTCATAAAATTGAAATATCTAGTCCATCTCCTATACTAAACACTCCCTAAAAGATGAAGAGCTGGTCTTTTTCATTATCCCCATGACAAGCTTATTGCTTTGTAAGAGAAACAAATCAGTTCCCTCATATGACTTAGCTACAGTTGTTAGTTTTCTTTTGTCTACTGAACTCCAAAGTATGACCTTTAGTTTTAACTCTGTCCTCCAAGTTAATATTGAGCAGATCTACTTTAAATATTTCAAATACTAGAAATAAGTAATTTTTCATTAGTGTAAATGTTGACTTTTCATATGTCATAGATTCTGGAACAATCTGTACCTCCTTAGTGTCTTGCTTTATATCACGGGTTATCCATGCCTCTTATGTACTATGATTTCTTAACTGCATAGGTGTAGTCTGCTAACATGATTTTACCTATGACTGAATTACATTTTTAGTAGCTATTTAACAATACTGATGTAGAGAAAACTTCTACTCATGCCTACCATATTCACATATATGCACAGAATCTCTGTTTTCCAATAGTAGCAAAAAGAATGGATGCTGAGAGTAAAACATCTGGTCCAGAGGGATAAATATCAATGCACTAATTATAATCGACAAAAAATGAGCTAATAAGTTTATCTCAGAGGTAAATGCAATCCATGTTATAGCCAATGTTTAGTACATACACATGCTGTACAGTATTAGTATATATATACATGTTATACACTATTAGAAAAGGAATGATTAGCATAACTGTGTGAGAGATTTAATTGTTCTCCTTGCAAAGCAGCCACTAAGCTGGACAAAACTGTCAAAACAACTCAATCAGTGCTTTGGAAATCAACAAACAGGGTGGGGGTAAATAACATAATGGTTATGTAAAGTCCCAGGTTCTATCCCCTATGGGATCATAAGCCAGAGCTGAACAGTACTCTGGTAAAAGAAAAAAAAGCCAAAATACAAATAAATAAAATATTAAAAAATGAAATCAAACACATTGTGGTGCTTATTTAAGAAAACTGCCAAACTTACGGTAAGACTAACACAAGTTTGTGATACCTGGTGCTACTACTTTCTCTCTCTTCTTTATTTTCAGCTTTGTTAGTGTGGCATTTCAGCTGTGATGGGATAGATCTTCAAAACCATAAGTTTTTTACTTCCCCTGATGGAGAGAGAGCACTTGGTAGGTTGTATTGTAGGTTAAAGTTGTATCTTAGCTTCAAATAAGTAGAAAGGACCAATGGCTTCTCATTTCTGAGGTTGTTAGTCCAATTTGGGACATGTGACAGACTTAAAGAGTAGGGGGATTTTGTACAGTACTTGTAGGTGTAAGACAGTAATGAGAGTATGATATAAGTTAGCACATAGGCCAGGTTGACTGACAGTTGTAAGGTGGATAGTGAAGTAAATCCAAGCCATCCACACATGCTGGACTATGAAGCTTAAAAACTATGGAGAGTGGTCACCCAGTTGAGCATACATATTAGCATGCTCAAGATCCCAGGTTTAAGCCCCTGGTCCCCACCTGTGGTGGTGGTGGTGTGTGTGGAGGAAGGGTGTGAAACATTGAAGCAGCACAGGTGTCTCTGTTTCCATCTCCTTCTTCTCAATTTCTTTGTCTCTACCAAATAAATAAACATTACATGGAAAAATATTTGTATTGGTTTGTGATACTAAAATCTGGAACCAACCTAAAAGACTCAAAGTTTAAATGTATTCTTTATTTAAATCTAGCTTCTTGCACATGGTGAAGTGAGCACTCTACCAGTTGAGCTATCTCTAGGCCACAGTAATTACAGAATTCAATACCCCATTCTCAATCTTAAGTTAAAGAAAATTTAAATAAAAGACATCAACAACACTTCAGTCAACTTGATTAAATTGATCTATATAGGAAATTTCATCCATTTGATTAAAGGCTATATATTCTTTTCAGCCATGTGAAACATTCTCTAGGTTTATTCATGAGCCACAAAACAAGTCTCAATAGATTAAAGATTGAAATAGTGTTTCAGAAAAAAAAAAATCATAGAAGACTCAACGTTTGTCAAATGATGCTTTTCTAACTATCCAAGGGAAACTTTAAAATAATTTTAAAATGAATGAAGCCAAAAACAAAACTTAGAATATACATGTGCCTCTAACTCAGTGAAATATACCTTTAAATGTTTGTACTAGTGGATATAAGACAGTTCACCCAATAGAGTATACCCTACTGTGCTCTAGAACCTTGAGTTGAGTGTTGGTACACTATGAATAACACTAGGAGAGTTCTGTAGATAGTGAAGTGGTATTGTATTTATCCTCTCTATACTCCCCCTTCATCTGAAATAATAATTAAAAAGTTAAAGGGGTGGCATGCAGCACACCTAGTAGAATGCATACATTACCATGTAGAAGGACCCAGATTCAAGCCCTAGGCCATTATTTGGGAGTACCTACGGGGGAAGCTTCTCAAGAGGTGAGGCAGTGCTGTGGTGTTTCCCTTTGTTTCTCTGTTTCTACCCTTTTCCTTCTCCAAAAAAAAAAAAAAAAAAACCAACCAAACAAACAAACAAACAAAAAAAAAACGTTGTGGGAAGCCACAGTGATAACACTGATGGAAATTAAATAACTTCAAAGTCTGCCTATCAGAGGAATAATACTTGTTATTCAGTTTCTTAACTTCCATCAAAATCAGTGAAATGAGGAGAAAACAAGGCAAATATCACCGAAAGGAAAGAGATAATAGAAAATATAACATATATCAAGGAAACAAAGATATTAGTGAAAAACCAGTTGAAACTAATGAAGAACAAAAAAGACATGTTAACATGTTACCAAAATCAGCAGTGGAAAAGGGTAAACAACCTTACAAAATTTAAAAGTAGTACAAAGCAACATTATGATCAGCTTTATATTATTAATTTAGAAACTAAGATAAAATAGATGAATTCCTAGCAAGTCATGATTACTAAAAGGAAAAATCACTAAAGTTGATTTAACAATAATTAGGAAATGTGAATGGTCTTGTAACAAGAAATTGAATGATGAATTTTAAATCTTCTCACAAAGAAGGTCTTAGGATCAGATTCGTAGAGTTCTGTTGAATAATAAAAGAGAAAATAATGTTACTCTTTCACAAACTTATTTCTTTTTTTTAAAATTAATTAATTTATTTAAGGAGACATTAACAAAATCATAGGATGGGGGGGGGTACAACTCCACACAATTCCCACCACCCAATCTCCATATCCCATCCAGTAGCTTTCCCATTCTCTATCCCTCTGGGAGCATGGACCAAGGGTCATTGTGAGTTGCAGAAGGTGGGAGGTCTGGCTTCTGTAATTGCTTCCCCGCTGAACATGTTGACTGGTCGATCCATACTCCCAGTCTGCCTCTCTCTTTCCCTAGTAGGGTGAGTCTCTGGGGAAGCTGAGCTCCAGGACGCATTGGTGGGATCTTTAGTCCAGGGAAGCCTGGCCGGCATCCTGATGTCATCTGGAACCTGGTGGCTGAAAAGAGAGTTAACATACAAAGCCAAACAAATTGTTGAGCAATCATGGACCCAAATGTTGGAATAGTGGAGATGAAGTGTTGGGGGGGGGGCACTCACTGCAAACTCTAGTGTACTACTGCTTTCAGGTATATATTTGCCCTAGTTTATGGAGACCTGTGAACATATGCTCTATCTCCTGGAAACTGGTGTATATCTAGGTTTTGGGACTTTGTTAGGAAGTGAACCACCTGGGATGGAATTAGAGAATACTATGAAAGGGAAGGTCTCACCCGAGTGATGAAGCTGAAGGGTTGTCGTTCCACACCTGAAGTCTCTGGACACGGTCTGAAGTGAAGCATGCTGGGGTGGCATTGATTAGGTTGCGATCAGCGGATGCAATATTATTTGATAAGAATTGGGAGAAGCATATGGGAAAGTGGGCCCTACCGTAGGGTCCCAGGACTGGGGGAAGTTTAGGCTCTATAGTGGGAATGTGAAGTTCCTGCTGTCTTAGGGCTCGAGAAGACAATGGATAGTTACTGTTATCATCACATTATTTGGTAATTGGGTTAGCTTTGAAAAGTCCCTTTATTAGACATACAATCAATTTTCCCCCCCTCTCATATTAATTAAATAGTGACTGATATTACTACAGCTTAATAGGTGTGTACATAAACACCATTCCCATCATCAAAAGATTGTATCCCACCCACCCACCCCCAGCTCCACCCCCACCCCCACCTCCCCACTGGCCCAGGAAGCCTCATGTCCACCCTCCCCCTCCCGGTCACCACAGGGTTTTTACTTTGATGCCCTACTTTCAATTTAGTCAGATCCTGCCTTTAGTTTCCCTTTCTGATCTTTCTCAACTTCTGTTGATGAGTGGGATCATCCCATACTCATCTTTATCTTTCTGACTTAGCTCACTTAACAATTCCATCTAGCTCTGACCAAGATGGGTCAGAGAAGTTGAGTTCATTGTTCTTAGTAGCTGCATAGTATTCCATTGTGTATATATACCACAGCTTTCTCAGCCACTCATCTGATGTTGGGCACCTGGGTTGCTTCCAGGTTTTAGCTATTATGAATTGTGCTGCTATGAACATAGGAGTACACACATCTTTTTGGTTGGGTGTTATGAAGTCCTTGGGGTATATCCCCAGGAGAGGAATTACTGGGTCATATGGAAGGTCCATGTCTAGCCTTGTGAGAGTTTTCCAGACTGCTCTCCACAGAGCCTGGACCAATTTACATTCCTACCAGCAGTGCAAAAGGGTTCCTCTGTCCCCACAGCCTCTCCAGCATTTGTTGCTGCTGTCCTTTTTGATGTATGCCATTCTCACAGGGGTGAGGTGGTATCTCAATGTTGTCTTTATTTGCATTTCTCTGACAATCAGCGACCTGGAGCAGTTTTTCATATGTTTGTTAGCCTTTGGGATCTCCTCTGAGGTGAATGTTCTGTTCATATCCTCTGCCCATTTATGGATGGGCTCATCTGCTTTTTTGGTGCTAAGTTTGCTAAGCTCTTTGTATATTTTGGTTATTAGTCTCTTGTCTGATGTCTGGCATGTAAAGATCTTCTCCCATTCTGTGAGGGGTCTCTTTGTTTGTGTGATAGTTTCTTTAGCTGTGCAGAAGCTTTTCAATTTGATATAGTCCCATTTGTTTGTTTCTGCTTTAGTCTTCCTTGCAATTGGGTTTGTTTCATCAAAGATGTCCTTGAAGTTTAGGTGGGAAAGTGTTTTACCAGTGTTTTCCTCTAAGTACTTGATTGTTTCTGGTCTAACATCCAGGTCTTTAATCCATTTGGAGTTGATTTTTGTTTTTGGTGAGATAATGTGGTTCAATTTCATTCTTCTGCATGTTTCAACCCAGTTTTCCCAGCACCATTTATTGAAGAGAGCCTCCTTCTTCCATTTAATACTTTGGGCCCCCTTATCAAAGATTAGATGTCTATAGGTGTGGGGGTAGAGAGATATATTTTTTTAAAGGATACCATCTAAAAGGGTGAAAAAATTCAGCAGCTGAGAATCTTTTTCTTTCTTTTTAAAGAAACTAATTTAGAGAGACTTTGAGACTAAGAAAAGTGTAAAGGAATTGCTAAACTCAAAAGACAGGGTTATATATAACAGATATAATGCAACAAAAGGTCTTCAAGAAACTGTGCCATTATTTTAGAAAGAAAAGTTGTTTTAAAAATATGCCATTGGCCCAGTCCTGGAACCCTTGGATAGGGCCCACTTTCCCGTATGCATCTCCCAATCCAAACCAAATAACATTGCATCTGCCGATCACAACCTAACCAAAGCAACGATTGCTACCTCAACATGCTTCACCTCAGAATGTATCCAGAGACTTCACGTGTGGAATGACAACCCTTCAGCTTCATTACTCGGGTGAGACCTTTCCTTTAATAGTACACTCTAATTTCATCTCAGGTAGTTCACTTTCTAACAAAGTCCCATAACCTAGATATACACCAGTTTCTGTGAGAGAGAGCTTATGTGCACACGTATCCATAAACTACTGCAAAATATATACCTGAAAGCAGGACTACACTAGAGTTTGCAGTGAGTACCTCCCTAACACCTCCTCTCCACTATTCCAAGCTTGGGATCCATGATTGCTCAACAAATTGTTTGGCTTCATATGTTAACTCTGTTTTCAATCACCAGGTTCCAGATGCCACCAGGATGCTGGCTAGGCTTCCCTGGATTGAAGACCCCACCAATGTGTCCTGGAGCTCAGCTTCCCCAGAGTCACACCCTACTAGGGAAAGAGAGAGGCAGACTGGGGGTATGGACCGACCAGTCAACGCCCATGTTCAGCGGGGAAGCAATTACAAAAGCCAGACCTTCTACCTTCTGCATCCCTCAACGACCCTGGGTCCATGCTCCCAGAGGGATAGAGAATGGGAAAGCTATCAGGGGAGGGGGTGGGTTATGGGGATTGGGTGTTGGGAATTGTGTGGAGTTGTACCCCTCCTACCTTATGCTTTTGTTCACTAATCCTTTCTTAAATAAAAAATTTAAAAAAATAAAAAAAAATAAAAAATAAAAAAAAAAATATGCCATTGGGTCCTACTCATGGCACGTCTGGTAGAGCATACACATAACCACGTGCAATGACTTGCAGAGGGTAAGCTTCGAGTGCTGAGCAGTGTGTTTGGAGTTTGGAGTCTCTCCTTTTCTCTCTCTGGCTCCCCTTCCCCTCTCAATTTATCTGCCTCTATCAAAAAAAAAAGCAGCAAATAAAAACATGTCAAGTGCCTGGGGCATCAGGGTAGGAAGGGTGATAACACAGATCTTGAAAGTTTCAGGTCCCACGTTGAATCTCTGGTATTACATGAGTTGAGTACTCTGGCTCTCTTTCATAAATCAATGAATCTTTACAAATCTGCCAAGACCAGGGAATATAAAGGTTACTTCTAATAATACTAGTTAGGTAGGCTTATCTTTCACCCTCTACTCTAAGCTCTATTTCCAGAGGGGTCAAACAATAGCAATGGAATTGTGGGGGAAGTGAGCAAGTAACAGAAATGAAGTCCCCAACATCCTTCCGCCCGTGATAAGTTACTCAACTGTAGTAAGTCTTAGCTAGGAGAATGGAAGCAGCTATAACCATGAAAGAAGTTAGAAAATTTGACTATTCAGAGACTGAAAAGTATGAGGTGGTATAAATGCGGTAAAATTTTATTTCTTCACCATGGGTAACAAACTTCTCAATGAATAAGGAAAGTGGGGGGTTAATATAAAGTACTTACTGTTATCTCCTTAGTTGTTTTTTCTAGTATTCTACTTAACTTTATAAAAAGCAGATTGTATCTACTATTTCATTTGAAATTTCAGATCATTTATATGATATTGATGACACAGTCCTATTCATTTGATGCTATTCATATCAGGCACAAGTGTAGTATCACTAAGAGCTGATGATGTATGCTAAAATGGCTTGAAAATACATGTATTTCAACATTAAGTGTCTTCAACATTATGTGTCTGATTAAATATCAATTTTAAAAGGTACTAATTTATCTTTTATCATTACTGGGCACATCTCCTAAACTCTAGTTATTCTTCATAAATTAATTTCAAATTATGTTATATAAACAGGAAGCTATATATCTGACCAATGGAAAAGTACACTTGTGTATTTGTTTAGCTTGTAAAAATCTAAATAAATATTGGTGTAGCAATCTTCCAGTAAAAATAATTCAGAGGAAGAAATGCAATCTTTTTATAGAGGAAAAGGCATCTCATTTAAATTTACTACCTAAACATGAGCACAAGCTATAACCTCATCACATTCTCATAATCTTTTAATTTTTGTTAAGTAATTTGCTCCCCCCCACCCATCACTACAAAGTGTGTATATGTTGGGGGATGTGTGTCCTTAACCTTCAATTTCATTAAAGTCTATATAAGTGGATATTTTTTCCCCTTCTGCTTATTTCCTTGACTCTCCAAATCTAGGTAGCTTTCAACCTTTAAAAGTTTCTCTTTCCTGATTCTTACTTTCCCAAACTGCTATAACTATTAGTATTATCCGTAATCCCCAATTTTTCTTTGATGTTTTTACTCTATCATTTTGTCCTGTGTTCTAATCTATTTTATCAGTTAGATCTCCAATTCATAACTGAGACTTCTGATTCACTAATTCTCTTTTCTATTATGTTAATTTAATTTACCAAAGAATATTTTTACTTCACTAACTTTTGCTTGCAAGAATTATAAATGGTCCATTATCATTTCAACCGTTCTAACTAAAAGTTATTATTTCACTTGAAATCTAAAACATTCACAGTTTTTAAGTTCTTTCCTTGGATTTTATTTCTTTTGTGGATTGTGCTCTTATTCTTTTATCCTTTGATGTAAATGATGCTATTTAATGTACCTGCTTTATCCTATGGCATTAGATGGTCTTCTATAACCTAAAATACTCGTTTGTGAGTTTACCTTCTGTGAAAATTGTATCATCTGTGAACTCAATCCATTGGTTGCTCTGACTAGCCCTCTGGAGCTGGATAGCTCAGAGGAGTTCTTAATTTAGGAAGAGTATGGGTTTTGATCCCCCATGATTAGAGTTCTACTCCAGATGTCACATTCATATACAACATATGGTTACTGTTTCCATTTTTTTATAGCTGCCTCACTGGCCCACAGGAAAACACCACCAGTGTCAGATAATTTCAAGTCTAGTTTTACTACCTTGACTCCTGGCCTCAGTTCCTTCTTTATGTAAGCAGTCTAGTAGCACCAATATCCTGCCACTTGCTAAATAAATTTTGCCCTCTTAAAATATGTAACAATCTGCTCAAAATAAATTGGTAGTAAGTTATTAGTAGTATATTAGCAAATATGAAATAGATATTAGATTCTATTCTCTACACTTACCCTTAACATCTCTTGCCTGTAGAAAAAAAAAAGTAGTAACCTACATTGTCTTAAATTTGGTTTAAAAACCTTTTTAACATCCTGGACAACATGACACAGGTTTCTGTGAGCCAGACAGCATCTTGATCTGCTCATTACTAAAAATTTATTTTTTTGTTCGTGGTTTTCAGTGTTTTTCCTTGTATAGCTGTAACCAGCAAGTGAGAGATAGTTATATTTTAAAGTTCTTCATATGTATTTCTATAAACCTGAAGCAAAGCAGAGACAGATTATATATGAGCTTCTAATATTTTAACCAGAATGTATTTTTTCCTTAGAAATAAGCTTAGTAAAAACCCTGTGGTGACCGGGAGGGTGGATATGAGGCTTCCTGGGAGGTGGGGGTGGGTGGGATAGGACAAAATCTTTTGATGATGGGAATGGTGTTTATGTACACACCTATTAAGCTGTAGTAATATCAATCACTATTTAATTAATATGGGGGGGAATTGATTGTATGTCTAACAAAGAGACTTTTCAAAGCTAACCCAATTACCAAATAATGTGATGATAACAGTAACTATCCATTGTCTTCTCGAGCCCTAAGACAGCAGGAACCTCACATTCCCACTATAGAGCCTAAACTTCCCCCAGTCCTGGGACCCTACGGTAGGGCCCACTTTCCCGTATGCTTCTCCCAATTCTTATCAAATAATATTGCATCCGCTGATCGCAACCTAATCAATGCCACCCCAGCATGCTTCACTTCAGACCGTGTCCAGAGACTTCAGGTGTGGAACGACAACCCTTCAGCTTCATCACTCGGGTGAGACCTTCCCTTTCATAGTATTCTCTAATTCCATCCCAGGTGGTTCACTTCCTAACAAAGTCCCAAAACCTAGATATACACCAGTTTCCAGGAGATAGAGCATATGTTCACAGGTCTCCATAAACTAGGGCAAATATATACCTGAAAGCAGTAGTACACTAGAGTTTGCAGTGAGTGCCCCCCCCCCCCCCAACACTTCATCTCCACTATTCCAACATTTGGGTCCATGATTGCTCAACAATTTGTTTGGCTTTGTATGTTAACTCTCTTTTCAGCCACCAGGTTCCAGATGACATCAGGATGCCTGCCAGGCTTCCCTGGACTAAAGATCCCACCAATGCGTCCTGGAGCTCAGCTTCCCCAGAGACTCACCCTACTAGGGAAAGAGAGAGGCAGACTGGGAGTATGGATCGACCAGTCAACGTCCATGTTCAGCAGGGAAGCAATTACAGAAGCCAGACCTCCCACCTTCTGCAACTCACAATGACCCTTGGTCCATGCTCCCAGAGGGATAGAGAATGGGAAAGCTACTGGATGGGATATGGAGATTGGGTGGTGGGAATTGTGTGGAGTTGTACCCCCCCCCCATCCTATGATTTTGTTAATGTCTCCTTAAATAAATAAATAAATAAATAAATAAAACAAAATACAGTAACAAAAAAACAAAAAAAATCTATTGGGGGATTAATGGTTAATAGTTGATTTTATATATTTATATATTTCCCAGTTTTCCACATAACAATTCAACCCCCAGTAGGTCCTCCTCTGCCATCATGATCCAGGACCCTAACCCTCTCCCCACCACCGGAATCTTTTACTTTGATGCAGTACACCAGCTCCAGTCCAAGTTCTGCTTAGTATTTTCTCTTCTGATCTTGTTTTTTTAACTTCTATGAGTAAGATCATCCCATATTCATCCTTTTGTTTCTGACTTAACTCATTTAACATGATTTATTCAATCTCTTAGATGGTATTCTTTTTTTTAATATTTATTTTATTTATTCCCTTTTGTTTCCCTTGTTTTTTTTTTATTGTTGTAGTTATTATTGTTGTTGTCACTGTTGGATAGGACAGAGAGAAATGGAGAGGGGAGGGGAAGACAGAGAGGAGGAGAGAAAGATAGACACCTGCAGACCTGTTTCACCGCCTGTGAAGTGACTTCCCTGCAGGTGGAGAGCCGGGGTTCGAACCGGGATCCTTATGCCGGTCCTTGTGCTTTGCGCCACCTGCGCTTAACCCGCTGCGCTACAGCCCGACTCCCAATTAGATGGTATTCTTAAGTAGGACATAAGACAACCATCTACAATGGCTTTATATTCAAAATTTCCCAGTGGTTCCTGAGAAATTCATTCTTCTCTGTCTGATTAATGTTTGTACATTTAAACTGATTTTTATGCAATAGTAAATCACTATTCTAGCTCAACATATCACTATCTAGAGTAGAATTAACATCAGTCTTTTCAAGTTGTTACACCTCTTAGTTTGCAACAAGAAGGATATAACTCTTAGGTCTTAGGTTTGTTATTTTTTGTACCTAAAACCTAGTAAATTACACTGTTAACTATTTCATGGGTGCAACTATTAGTTTAAGAGATAGTGGACTTTATTGTTTACAACACAAAGTATCAAGAACAGCAAGGGTGCATAATTTCTCTGAACCTGATCTCCCAAATCCCATGTGAGTGACAGGAAGGGCCCAAATGAATGCCTATATACACAGTAGATCATATTACAAGAAAGAAACACAGAGCTTGAAGAATCCACTGTTTTTATAGTAAACAAGCAGCAGATTTCTTTTTCTCATGGGGTGACAGTCCCAAATGGAACATAAAAAGTTCTGTCATTTGGGGATCTTAACACATGATGGTAAAGAAAGACTTGGATGGCTGGGTAGGAGTAGTGTATTTTTTATTATTTCTGGTTTTGATAAAGATGACTGGGGGAAAGTGAATTCATTATTCTTAGTCTTCTCAAAGAAATAAAGAAAAACCTTTTATTGCACCACTAATTCTCCCTCAATTAGTAGGATAGTTATTTTAGAGAGAACCATGTGGAGCAGAAAGTACAATGATAAGCTTCTCCATTCTTATCAGATGGTGATTAGTAGAGATTATTGATGCTTTTTTTTCTATGTAAGAAAAATAAGCTTCCTTGCAGTTTTGTTAATTAATAGTAAACTTTATCCTATAACATTGTTAATTTTTTGTTACTGGAAATACTTTCTCTGCACCTAAAAGTCAACTATGGAGATTTTTTTGTTTTTGTTATTTTATTATCTTTATAGTATTTAAAGCTTTCTCATATAGGAACAATTTTGAAGTCATTCAGATAGCTCAGATAGCTTACTGAAAAATAGAAAATTATCAGTAGGTTTAGTGTATAGTCAGTTAATTGCTTCATCAGTTTTTTTGCTCATCTTTATTTCAGTTTCACATCTTGCAATAGCTCCAACATTTTAAAAGGAAGTTACTTTGTGAAGTGGTTGAGATTGTGGGCCAATTTGTAGTGACTTGTAATTACTTTCAGTTGAACATTAATATAAGATAGCTTTCATCAGCATTGGTAGATAATACAAAGAGGTTAGGAATTAAATGATAAAGGACTGAGTCTGCTATATTTTAGTTGTGGCATACTATAAATGGTACTTTCTTTTTGAGACTTATTCCTTCATCTGTTAAATAAATATAAACATATTCCTCTTATAAAGTGGAAGTTTCTACCCTTTGATCACATTCATCCATCTCCTACTCTGTCACATCACACAGACCCTTGTTGACCACATACCTGTTCTCTGATTATGTAAGTTTTTAATACTCCATATGTGAGATTATGTAATACTTGTTTCACATAATAGGATATCCTTGAGACCTGTTCTTCTGTTGTTGTTTGCTTGTTTCTTAAGGCCACAGAATATCTAACAAAAATCTAGAATCAGAAAGTAAGTTTAACCTGGTTCAGTTTTTTTTTTTTTAAATCCAGTTAGCGTAAATTATCGTTTCCTCAGTAAAGGAAGTTGTGCTAGGTAGTCTCTCTTAGTAATTAGGGTGAATAGACTCCCTGAAGTGAGGGCTGAGAACTTCATAGCACCTTGTGCTGTGATGGAATGTAGACTTAAAGGAAATTAGTCAGGGGTTCAGAGTTGTGCATAACATGAGAGTGGTCTGTGACTTTCTCCATTCTTACCTTTTGTCCCAGAGACACTTTTGTGTCTACTCTTCATTGGTAGTAAGATTTGATAAAAGAGTTGAGTTTGGATGACCATGGGATTTTGAGCAGCAGAAGGAAAAAAGAAGGGAAATTCTAAATAAAAGCGATAGAAAGTGAGTGTATTTGTGTTTGTTAGGCAGGTCTCTTCTTATGAACATGGTATAAATGATAGAAATTGCCTGTATTCTGAATCAAAGGAGTACATATAGCATCTTACTTTCATTATAAATAACCAGTAATTCTTGGCTAAAGGCTAAAACTTTGTAATGTTCCAAGTAAACTATAGCATAACTTTATTATATCCCAAGTTGAACAGTGTTGTGAAAACAATAAAATTGCATAGTTTAAGTTGGTATTCTAAGCAAAGTATGGCATGCAGCATGATGCTTATGTTTTGTTTTCAGGGTTTGTAATCCTTTTTTAAAGATTTTTTCTTTCTCTTTTAAAAATATTTTTATTTATTTATTATTGGATAGAGAGAAATTGAGAGGGGACAGGAAGGTACAGAGGGAGAGACAGATGCCTGTAGCCCTGCTGCACTACTCATGAGGCTTTCCCCCTGCAGGTGGGGAAAAGGGACTTGAACCCAGGTCATTGCACACTGTAATCTGTGCACTTAGCTAGGTACTCCACCTTCTGGTCCCCAGGTTTGTTAAACTTGTATACAACAAAATGTTTTCTGGTTTATTTTAATGCCTCAAAATGTCTTTAAAAATAGATTGACTAGACAATTCTAACTTATTGACAATGTTCAAATTACTTTGATTAATCACTATGCAGTATGGGCTTTTATGCTTAAGCTCTTGAAAATCTTGAAATATAGAAATATAATTAATATTCACAACACAGTTTTACAACTCCATTCTAATTAATTGACTTGTAAAACTTAAAATTCTATTTATTGTTGTCATGGAGAATAAACTGTCCTGATTTGTAATGATTACCTACTAATTTTGATTTCTTATGGAAATTAATGTTCTCATGAAGAAAATTTTCAACAAAGCAGGAAATACAAATAATAGCAAAGGTAATCTTACTTATATATCATTGTGAGAACATTATATGAGAGGTCTGTAAGTTACAAAAAGATTTTTAAAACTTGGCAGATAATATTATAATTATTAATATTGGTGAAAGGATAAATATTTTTTGTTTAAAGTTTTGTTTCCTTCTGTGCTATTTCTCTTCTGTGTGTCACTGTTAACATAAATTTCACCAACCTCTATTATTTTCCCCATTAGCATTTATAGACTTTAATACAACTGTGTGTTTTATTTTTTACTACCATGATTTTTAAGGTAAGCTTTTAGGGAAATATTAAATACATTGTGTTTTTTTCTTTCTCTCACCAAGGAAATACATTTTACAGACTTTATTTTTGTATTTACACTTTGTTTACTAGGTATATTTACTATAGATGCTTAAGGAATTAATTGGCTGATGGTGCCATGTTTTCTTTAATACAATTAATTCTAGCATTAAGTAACTCTTCTCATTGTACTAATTATTCCTTTTAAAATACTCAGAAATTGCACAAAAGTGGTGCAGTAGATGGAGTATTGGAACCTCATGAAGTCCTGAGTTTTATCCCCAGCATTGCTTGTGCCAGGGTGGTGGTTTAGTTCTCTCGCCCTCTCTATTTCTAAATAAATAATAAATAAATCTTTACAAAATACTCGGGGGGTCGGGCGGTGGTGCAGTGGGTTAAGCACATGTGGCGCAAAGCCCAAGCCCCCGGCTCCCCACCTGCAGGGGAGTCGCTTCACAGGCGGTGAAGCAGGTCTGCAGGTGTCTATCTATCTCTCCCCCTCTCTGTCTTCCCCTTCTCTCCATTTCTCTCTGTCCTATCCAACAATGAACAACATCAACAATGGTAATAATAATAACCACAACGAGGCTACAACAACAAGGGAAACAACAAAAAGGGGGAAAAAATGGCCTCCAGGAGCGGTGGATTCATGGTGCAGGCACCGAGCCCAGCAATAACTCCGGAGGAAAAAAAAATACTCAGAAATATTTTACTTCTGATCTAATTCACCTTAAATAGTAAAATATGTTAATATGGTAAATTGCAATCTAAGTCTCTCCCTCTCCTGCTCCCTCTCTCCATTTCTCTCTCCTTCCTTCCCTCCATCTGTTGTTGCTGAGGCTTCATAGTTTTAAGTCTATTTTTTTTTGTCAGAAGGAGGGAGAGAGTAAGATATACCCAAGCACCCATAGCACCCAAGCTTCCCCCAAGTATTGGGGACAGGACTTGAACCTGGGTTGTGTGCATGACAAAATAGGTCCACTATCTAGGTGAACTGTCTTGCCGCCTGTGATTTCACTCTTAAATTTGAGAGTGTTATGATTTCATTTACAATAAGGCACCAGATTCTTATTTGAGTATCTTAAAATATTTAAATGTATGTTTGTATATTTAACAAGCATATGTATTTGTTTTTAAAAGTTATGTGAAAATAGATAGCGAAGTGTTCATGAATAGATGAATGGGGAAAGTATATATTTATATACACATGTATATAAATTATCTTGTATAACACATATGCGTAGCATATATACATATTTTGTAACAACATTGATGAGTCTTTAGGACCCTATGCTCAGTGAAACAAATCATATAGATTAAGATTATATGGTCTTTCTTATATGTAGAATATAAAAGGATCATAGAGACAATAACCACACAAAAGTGGTGGTTACCAGGGATTGTTGTATGGTAGGAGAAATAGGGTTTGTCCAAAGAATCTACATTTCCAATTATGAAATGTGTAAATTCTGGGGATTTAGTGTACATTTTTATTATATTTATATATCATATACATCAAATTTGCAAAGACTCTAGATCTTAAATGTTCTTACCACAAAGAAGAGAAATAGTAACTAAGTAACGTGATGGAAGTATTAGGTAGCATTGTAGTAATAGTCATCTTGCAATATGTAAGTATATTAAATCAACACGGCCTACACCTTAAACTTACACAATGTAACATGTAAATTTCATCTCAAATTGAGAAACAAAAGTGGTATAAAAAGTAATATAAAGATATTAAATACTAGTAAATTATTAAGACAAAATACCTTGATTTTCCTCAACACTGTTGGATTTACAGTTAAAATTTTTTTTTTTGGCAACTGATAAGTCAACCAGATCAAGTTTTTTTATATATAAGTTGGGAATTCAGAAACTTGTATTTTCCCTATATTAGGAGCGTGGGTTTGACTTTAATCAACAGTCATGTGAAGCATTAGTTTTTTACCTTAGAAAAAGTGTTGAGAGAAGACAACGTACTTCACACTACAAAAGTAAAATATGAAACAGTGATATTTAAATCGAGTGTCTGGAGTATATGTTTTATTTAATCTTTTCAGAAGTTTTCATTCACAGAACTGTGGAAGATTAATTCCGTGTAGCATACTATCCCTTAAAACTTTGAGAAGAATCATTTATTGATATCCAAAAATAAATGCGTAAGAATTGGTATTCACTTTTGTGCACTTCTTGCTCTCCCTCCTCTCTTCCCAAAGCAGATCGCCAAACTGAGGCAGCAATTACAAAGGAGTAAGCAGAGCAGTCGGCACAGTAAAGAAAAAGATCGTCAGTCACCTCTTCATGGCAACCATATAGCAATCAATTACACTCAGGTAGGCTGAATTTTAATTCATATTTTAATAATTTCTTTTCAAGGGTTCATTATAAAGGAAGAACCATCATTTTTGAGTTAAAAATTAAGGGACCAGATGGCGGCATACCATTTTCCACTTGTCGGTGGTAAGCTTTGAGTGGGTAGAGCAGTGCTGCAGATCTCTCACACACACATGCTCTCTCTCTCTCTCTCAATATTCATCCTTCTCTTTTTGGCTTATTTCACTTAATATAATTCCTTCAAGCTATTTTTTAATGAAAATAAGGCACATCCTAATATTATTACTTGCACTTGCAGTGCAATCCTAAAAATAAAATACCACAAATATTTCTGTTAAAAAAGAATCACGTTATAGATACCTAAATTATTGATGCTTTTAAATTTATAGTTTAGAGGTTCCAAATAGGGCAATTAGAAAGAGAAATGATAATTACTGCTATTTGCTTATGGTATTGTAAAGGTTAACAAGCCAAAGTAGTAATAGAATTATAGCTAAAATGGAAATTTCCACTATCATAAAATGTTGGTGAGGATAGGAACATTTAAAACCACCACAGACAAGATAGTACACTTTGTACACACAGCTTAGTATTTTACTAAAAAGCTAAGCACATACTGATTCTATAGCCTAGAAATTCATGTGTTTTTTTTTTTTTAAACCAGAGCACTGTTCAGCTCTGGCTGGTGGTGATACAGGGGATTGAACCTGGGACTTTGGAGCTTCAGGCATGGGAGTCTATTTGCTTAACCATTATGCTGTCTACCCTCTGCCCAGAAATTCATCTTTGATATTATCTACAAATAATAAAAATAGAAGTCCACACAAAGATTTGTACATTACTGTATATGAAGACATATCTCATAATTGTGAAAACATAGAAGCAATTATCTTTCAACTAGGGAATAGCATTGCATACATTCCTATAATATAATACTACTCAGAAATACAAAGGAAGGTAAACCCTTCTGCTTACAGCAGCATTGACAAATCTCAGAAACATCATGCTAACTGAAAGAAGATAGGGACTAATGGCTATATACTGTGTAGTTTGTAAACTTAAGATAATATTGAAGATATGAACTATAAAATAGAGGCATAAGTGAAAGCTGGTAATACATCCATGCCTGAAAAAACTCAGTATTTTTCAAAATGTAAATTATTCAGAACTAAGGTACAAGCTGCATTCTGGTGAAAATATTAAAGGAATCATTTTATCACATGAAAAGTTATTTTCAAAGGCCATATGGCAAAGCAGTACTAATAGAAAATAAAGCTTGTGTTACTAGGGAAGTAACTCAGCTGGTAAAGTCTGAGACTCTTGGTTCAGTCCCTGACACTGTACTGAGTAGTTCTCCCTCTCCCTCTCCCTCTCCCTCTCCCTCTCCCTCTCCCTCTCCCTCTCCCTCTCCCTCTCCCTCTCCCTCTCCCTCTCCCTCTCCCTCTCCCTCTCCCTCTCCCTCTCCCCCTCTCCCTCTCCCTCTCCTCCCTCTCCCTCTCCTCCCTCTCCCTCTCCTCCCTCTCCCTCTCCCTCTCACTCTCCCTCTCCCTCTCACTCTCACTCTCCTTTTCCTCCTCCCTTTCTCCTGTATGTGAAACTCTCCCTTATAAGACAAGGAAAAGAAAATCATAAACATGTAAAGAAAATTTGAAAATGTTTTACCAGAAAGGTGTACTTACATATATCTATGCTCATAGAAGTACAATTTGGATTAGCTCAAACAGAAGTAAAGGAGATGACTTTCTTAAGACACTCAAGTGTCAGCATCTGGGTTGCTTTCAACTTTGTATTATAGATAGGTGCAGATATGTCTCTTTGGATAAGTTTCTTTGTTTCTATTGTATATATGGGAGAAAGAACTCTCATGTTGGTGGTGAAAATGTTCAATCCTTGTGGAAGACTCATCAGAATGCTCTCTCTTCCATTGAAATAAAATATCTTTAAAAAAAATTCTTACAAAAGACTTTTGCAAGTACATTTATTATGCTGAGTATTATAGAATTTAACATAGCCATTGACCTAATGTAGCAAAATTTCTTTTATTCTTCTTAATTTACTAAGATTTATTTATATTGAGAGAGAGAGAGAGAGAGAGAGGCAGAATGAAAGATCCAGAGCATCATTCTGACATATGTGATGCCAGGGATCAAACTCAGGACCTCATCCATATGCTACCTTCCAGGCAATAGGGAAAAAAATCTTCTAAGCACACAGAAAGATGTGAGTGTAACAATGATATACTTTACCTTTTCAGTAAAATCAGAAAAGTGGGAAAGGTTCTGTTGTGCTGAAGATTCTGTCCCCATTTTACTGAACATTACAGTTATACTTTACACTTAACATCAAGAATTGCTTTGACTCTATAATCTTAGCTTTTCTTGCTTTAGAACAAAAACTTCTGTATGTGTTGTATTTAATCTGAAGTATCTAAATAGCTCCTCACTAAGTTTTGAGTTTATGATTTAGTAGGCTCTTTTGTTCTTGATTTATTTGGTCAAATCATTGTAGGTTACTGGATCAAGATCCATCCCTATGCCACTGTCAAATATATCAGTGCCAAAATCATCTGTTTCACGTGTGCCCTGCAATGTAGAAGGAATAAGTCCTGAATTAGAAAAGGTATTCATTAAAGAAAATAATGGGAAGGAAGAAGTGTCTAAGGTAAGCTTATATTTTCCTTTTTCTGATAACACTTACTTAGATGTAGTTCATTAAGTTAACAATTTTCCCCACTCACTGGTTTAAAAAAAAATCAGTGATCTTTTTTTTTAAATACTTATTTTATTTATTTATTCCCTTTTGTTGCCCTTGTTGTTTTATTGTTGTAGTTATTATTATTGTTGTTGTTGGATAGGACAGAGAGAAATGGAGAGAGGAGGGGAAGACAGAGAGAAGGAGAGAAAGATAGACACCTGCAGACCTGCTTCACCGCCTGTGAAGCGACTCGCCTGCAGGTGGGGAGCCAGGGTTCGAACCGGGATCCTTATGCCCGTCCTTGTGCTTTGTGTGCCACCTGCACTTAACCCGCTGCGCTACAGCCCGAATCCCATCAGTGATCTTTTTTAAAAACATATTTATAGAGTTGTGTAGCCATAACAGCAGATTATACAACATTTGCATCATATCCCAAAGAACCTCCATATCCTTTACCAGCCAACTCTTGTTTCCCCCAGTACCCTCTGCCTAATTTGCTTTCTGGTTGTATGGATTTACCTGTTCAAACATTTCATATAAATATAATAATATTTGACCTTTGCTTTTTTTTTTTCACCTAGCATAATGTTTTCAATGTTAGTCCATGCTGTAGCATATATTAGAACATCATTTTTTTCTGTTGCCAAATTATTATTTTTTTAATTTTATCTAACCAGTCATCAGTTGATGTATATTTGAGTTGTTTATGCCTTGGGATTATTTTGGAAAAAAAAACACTGTGAGACCTATATATAGTTATTTATTTATTTATTTTGCATATGTTTATTTATTTTGGAATTGGCTAGATTGTAACTCTTTAAAAAAAATTATCTTTATTTATTGGATAGAGACAGCCAGGAATTGAAAAGGAAGGGAGTGGTAGAGATGGGAAAGAAACAGAGAGAGACACCTGTAACACTGCTTCACCACTTGCAAAGCTTTCCCCCTGCAGGTGGAGGCTGGGGGCTCGAACCCGGGTCCTTCTTCTAGCGTTTGCCAACCCGGGTCCTTGTGCATTGTCACATGTGCACTCAACCAGGTGCGCCACCACCCAGGCCCAGATTGTAACTCTTGAGAAATTGCCAGACTGTTGTTCTAAAATGACTGCAATCTGCCGTTTTACATTTGTACCAGTAATGTATAGAAAATCCAACTTTTCTATGTCTTCACCAACATTTGAAACTATCTTGGCTTTTTAACTATTCTCCCCCTAGGGGGTTGAATGGTAGCCAATCATGGTATTCATTTTTCTTTTTTTGTTGGCTGATATTTAAGCAACTTCTCATGTACTATTTTTCTCATTGTATATTTCCTTCAGAAAACTACTTAGATTTTTTTCCCAATTTAAAAATTAATCTATTATCTTTTAATTTATTGGTAAACTGTAAAAGTTCTTTATTTTGTAAATACAAACCCCATTATAATTTATCCGGTATAAATGTTTTTACTCTTGAGGGTCACCCTTTCACTCTTTTGGTTATCTTCTTTGAAGTACATTTTACATTAAATCCACTTTATTTTTTTCTTTTGTGGTTAGTACTTTAGATGTCATAGCTAATAAACTACTGCCTAATGCAATATCACAATGGTGTATTACTGTTTTCTTCTAAAAATGTGATAGCTTTAACTTTCTTTTTTTATATATATATTTATTTATTCCTTTTTGTTGCCCTTGTTGTTTTATTGTTATAGTTATTATTGCTGTCCTTGTTGTTGGATAGGACACAGAGAAATGGAGAGAGGAGGAGGAAGACAGAGAGGGGGAGAGAAAGATAGACACCTGCAGACCTGCTTCACTGCTTTTGAAGCGACTCCCCTGCAGGTGGGGAGCCAGGGCTCGAACTGGGATCCTTACGCCAGTCCTTGTGCTTTGCATCACCTGCGCTTAACCCGCTGCACTACAGCCCAACTCCCAGCTTTAACTTTCTTATATTTAATTAAAATCATTTATTTTTAATGAATAATAAATGATTTGTGAATTACCATTGTCCTATAGAAGTAATATGAATATCATATGTGGTTATTTATTTAAACACATTATTATGAAATACTAAACAAAATATTAAGTAGTGTTTTAGCTATTTAATCCCTTAACTAAAGTGTACTTTTAAAACTAATCACAAAATCCAATTTTGAAAAATTAAAAAAATCATCTTTCAGTTCTCAATATTGCATAGCAGATGACTATTATTCATAGTTTCTTTTACATCCTTCAATGTCAATGTTGTGTGTGTACTGATATGTAATAAATTCAGTGTTATGAATGAACCATCATTAATAAATTACTTACTGATAACCATTTAAATATTTTCTACTTTTTATCATCATAAGTAGTTCTTCAGAAAATCTGTACCCTTGCCATTTCTTACTGGTTAATTTATTGGTCAAAGCATCTATCTATATTAAATTTTGCTAGAGTGCTAAAATTATACTTCCAAAAGATCATTCCATTTTCTACCCCTAAACATTTCATGTTAAATATTTATTCAGTCTATTATTTTATAAAAGAGTCATTTGGAAATTATGCTGCGTTTTAGCAGTTTATCAAGTATTTTTGTGCTTTAAGTGACATTTAAGATCAGTAGGGAACTGAAATTAGTCTGCTTTTGAGAATGAGATAAGTAGTTACACATTTTTTAAGGACATCAAAACAAAAATACTAAAACATAAAACTTAGTGACACATTTCTGCTTTTAAATAAATTATATTCTACTTTCATAATAAACCATTTCAGATTTATTCTTGAGTAACCTAAACTTATAACTAAGATATTTAAAACTTTTTGATTTATGATTAAGTATGTCTCAAAGTTCTAATAAATAAAAGTGTCATTACTACGTAGTGTACCAATAGCTAAAAATGGAAAATTGCCCTGTTAAATATATTGATGTTCCATGCTGTTATATTTTCCACTGTTATTTATTTATATACACAAATTTATGAAATATATTTAGTTTTTCTTAGGTATTCTATCCCTTTCCACAATAAAAAAATATGGGTCAAAAATTGATATATATAAGCTAATTGTAGATTAAGAAATGGGAATGCAAAGGGATTGTGTTTGCTGAATAGGATATGAACAGAAGATACTCAAATTCTTTCTTTTCAGCATTTTTATCTGAGTTCATAAGTTTACAGTACAGTTGTTGACACATGACTTAATGGTAACTCAAATTCTTAAACTTTTTTTGGTACAAATTTACACATCCCCAGTATCCACACTTTTATTAAAATGACATTTCCCTTTACAGAATGATCAGAGTTTCAAGAAATATCTCTATCATGAAGTTCTCAACATGTTTTCCAAAATGATCTTTCTTTATGGTTTGCCTTATGAACGTGCTCACCGATGTCTTATTTTGCATACAATTTTATCTAAATAGAAAATACGTCAACAATTTCTCCTCTTTCATCCTAAAATTAAGTATACAATTTAAATTATGTTTAAATAGTCACACAGTTAAAATCTAAATTTAGTTAAATGCAAGACAAAAAATGTTAAGTAATAAAAACAAGTTTTTGTGTTTGATCAAGTAAATATTCATTTGAGAATATTGAATTGGAAAGTTTCACTTTTTACAAAATGGATATAATATTAAAATTATATTATATACTACTCTATATATATAGAGTAGTAATCATGAAGTTATGAAAAACCATGCAACTTAGATGTAATAGATTAGCATAGATAATGAAGTTTTTACTACATACTAGTAAATTTTAGCCTTCATTTATTGATTATAGAAAAATTGGGGGGCTGACTAGGCAATGGTGCACATGCTACCATGCCCAGGGACCAGGGTTTAAGTCCCCATTTCCCACATACAGGGAGAACATTTCATGAGCAGTGAAGCAAGTCTGCAGGTGGCTATCTCTCTCCTTCTCTATTTCCTCCACCCCCTCTCAATTCCTCTGTGTCCTATCAAATAAAATAGAAAGAAGGAAAAACTGGCTTCCAAGTACAGTGGATTGACAGTGCTGACACCAAGTCCCAGGAATTAATGACTTAATTCCATTTTCATTTTGATGAGAATTTTTCTTAAAATTCTGAAATAACAAAAGTCTTTATATGAGGCCCCAGGATCTATCTCCAGCAACAGTAACAAAACAAACAGGAGGGGGTCTGGGTGGTGGCACACCCGGTTGAGAGCACATGTTATAATGCACAAGGACCCAGGTTTGAGCTCCCATACCCCACCTGCAGGGGGAAAGCTTCACGAGTGGTGAAGCAGGGATACAAGTGTCTATCTCTCTCCCTCTCTGTCTTCCCATCCCTCTTGATTTCTGGCTGTCTCTATCCAGTAAATAAAGATAATTTTTAAAAAAAACTTTTTTTTAAAAAAAAAGGACTTATAAAAATAAACAGGAACTGGGAAATGCCTCACCAGCAGAACACATACTTTACTATGTCCAAGGATCTGGGTTTAAGCCACTAAATAAAGGCACCATGCAAAGGAGAAGCTTCATCGGTGTTGAAGCAGTGCTTTGGTATCTTTCCTCCTCTTTTTCTCTCCCTTTCTGCCTTTTATCTTCTGTCTGGAAAATAACAAAAGCAAAAACAAAGGAATAGATTATGGAATAAAACAAATGGAATTGTTCAGACAGGAATCCCTAGTGAAGCCCTGAAGGCAAAATAAAACAAACAAACAAAAAAGTCAAAGAGCAATGAATGGTAAGAATAAGTTGTAAGTAAACAAAGAGCATATTGTTTATTTTCTGGAGTATCCCGAGGTATTGTTTACATAAGAGCAAAGTTTACTTTAAATGATAAAGAATTTGAAAGATAGAATGTCATCAGTTGCTCTTACTTGCATATAAATGAAACTGGAATAAGAACTATCTTTATAGCAAAAACAGAGAAGAAACAGTTAACAGCACAGGAATTCTGTCATTTATTTATTTATTTTCATTTTGTGTATATGTGGGTTGGTAACCAGAGAACTAGAGTATCATATATGTGGTGTTAGTTATATATGGTACCAGGGATCAAACTTGGGCCTCAGGTATGCAAGTCTGGTACTCTGTTTTCCTAAGCTTCTTCCACAGTGAGTCTATTGCTATTTAAATAGCAATATTGGGCTAATTTACTCCAAGATCTCAAGTCAAAAATACATGATTCTATTGTTATATTTCATTTTAAACTATTTTTGTCAAACAGCAAAATTACAAGTAGTCCTACTTAGCTGGGTGCCAAATTAGTTGAATTGTTCTGAGTTGTCTTAATTTTTTTTTCTACTGAATACTAATAGAATAAACCTCTTTAATAGAAATAGGTAATTTTCAAAGGAAATATGTCTCTTTTCTCTATCTTTAAAAATTAAAATCAGAAAGAATGAGCAAAAAAAATCTTTACCTGTGAATATAAGATTTCATTTTTCTTACTAACAAGTCAGTGCTTACTTGAGCAGTCTCACTAATTGACTTAGCAAGTTTTTATCGAGTGTCTGCTATGTCCGACACACAGTGCTATGTACTAGGAATGCTTTATTAAAAGAGGCCACTATTCCTGAGGAGTGAGTATTCTGGGAAGTGCTAACTACACAGGGTACTATGAAATTTAGTTTATTCCTGGTATTTTATTTTCATTTTTGGATGTAAGTTGACTATTTAAGCACTAATTTTATTACATCAACTATTCTTTGGTGAAGGCAGATCATATTTATATAATTCATAATAAATTCACCAGATTTTTTAAATAACTTTTTAAAATAACTATTGGGGGAAGTAATGATTTAAAAGCCAGTTATGACATATAGTCTTTTTCTGTGGTGATTTTGTCAAGTCACTTTATTGGGGGGGTCAGTGGTTTACAGTATAGTTGATGCATGGGAACAATTTCTTATCTCCCTGTAAATAGTGTCTGCAAAAACATTCTCACCCCCAACTTAGACCCTTTTTTACTATCATGGATCAGGGTCCCAAAACCCTCTTCATCCCCTCTTTTCCAGAGTCCTTTGCTTTGCTGGAGTATACCACACCCAGTACAAATTTTACTTTGTGTTTGCCTTTTCAGTTCTTGATTAAGTTCCACTTATGAGTGAGATCATCTGGTATTCACCCTTTCTTTTTGGCTTACCTCACTTAACTTGATTCCTTCAAGTTTCATCCAAGATGAGGTAAACAAGATGACTTCATCATTTTTGACAGTGGGATAGTATTCCATTGGTTCTATATATATTCTTAGCTACTCATCTGTTGCTGAGCATCTGGATTGTTTCCAAATATTGACTATTACAATTTGCTCTGCTATAAACATGGGTGTACATAGATCTCTTCAGATAGGTATCTTTGCTTTGGATATATACCCAGAAGAGGAATTACTGGGTTGTAGGGTAGATCCATTTTTAGCATTCTGTTGAGTCTTCAAACTGTTTTCCACAGAGGTTGAAATTGTTTTATTACCACAAGCAGTGTAGAAAGGTACCTTTTCTCCCACATCCTCATCAATACCTGTTGTTTCTGTCCTTTTTAATGTATGACATTCTCACAGATCTTGTTGTCTATTTGTATTTCTCTTATCACCGGTGAACATTTTCTCATCTGTCTGTTAACCTTTTGGATCTCTGTTTTAGTGAAGTTTTATCCTTGTCCTCCCCCTGTTTTTATTGGGGTTGTATTGGCATATAAAGATCTTTTGCCATTCCATAATGGAGACTTTTCAATTTTATGTAGTCTCCTTGGCTTATTTTTGTCTTAGTTTCCCTTGCAGTTGCATTTGAGTAATGTTTTTAAAGCTTACATTGAAAATATTTCTGCCAAAGTTTCCCTTTAAGTATTTTTTTTTCCTCCAGGGTTATTGCTGGGCTCGGGGCCTGCACCATGAGTCCACTGCTCCTGGAGGCCATTTTTTCCTCCTTTTGTTTCCCTTGTTGTAGCCTCGTTGTGGTTATTATTATTGCCATCGTTGATGTTGTTCGTTGTTGGATAGGACAGAGAGAAATGGAGAGAGGAGGGGAAGACAGAGAGGGGGAGAGAAAGACCTGCTTCACCGCTTGTGAAGTGACTCCCCTGCAGGTGGGGAGCCGGGGGCTCGAACCGGGATCCTTACGCCGGTCCCTGCGCTTTGAGCCACATGCGTTTAACTCACTGCACCACAGCCCGACCCCCACCCTTTAAGTATTTTATGGTTTCTGGTCCAACATCCAAATCTTTGATCCATTTGAAGCTTGCTTTTGCATAAGATGAAATGTAGTGGGCCAGTTTCATTCTTCTACAAGTTTATACCCAGTTCTCCCAACACCATTTGTTGTAGAAACTCTCCAATTAATGTATTTGAGCCCCCTAATGAAAAATCAGATTTCTGTAGGTATGGGGGCCCACATGTGTAGTTTCTTATCATCCAGTAGCAGGTGACTGCCTGCCATACCCATCACCTCATGTTTTCCTCTATTATATCCACTGAGCTGCCACCTTCTATTCCCTACCACCACCATATCTCCCATACCCCCCATTAACCCTTTAGAGTACTGGGCTCTGCTGCAATAAGTCATAGCAAAGCTGAGTTTCACCCTATGTGTTTTTCTGTCTTTTATCCTTTCTTTTTTCCCTCTATTCTTTGTATTTTTAAACTTAACTATTTTGAAGTAGATTATTCATTTAATGAATGTACATAAATTTATAGAAGGTGCAAAATTGGTGTCTTTACACTCTGGAGAATCAGTTTAATAGTAGTGGAATATGAAAGATTTTTTAAAAAGTTCCATGTGCTTCTTATATGAACTGAGTATATGTTCTTTCATTCATGTTGTTTGGGTTTTTTTCTTACAGCCTTTGGATATACCAGATGGTCGAAGGGCTCCACTCCCTGCTCACTATCGGAGCAGCAGTACTCGAAGCATTGACACTCAGACTCCCTCTGTCCAAGAGCGCAGCAGTAGCTGCAGTAGTCATTCACCTTGTGTCTCCCCTTTTTGTCCCCCGGAATCCCAGGATGGTAGCCCTTGCTCAACAGAAGATTTGCTTTATGATCGTGATAAAGGTGAGAATGAAATCATCTACTTAGGGTTTGTAAGAGGACCTTATTCATTATATTTTATTTGTCTCAGACCATTACACCATTTTTTTCCTTTATTGAATGATAGGATTGGAAAGAATTGATTACTCTAGGCTTGTTTGTTCATTGGATTCATATACCCCCTTCTTTGTGACTCTACAAACATCTTCCATAAATGTGTCAGAGAAGCACAGCGCATGGTTCTAATGGCTAATGAAAATAATGACACAAAGTGTATACTATTTTGCTTCATATAAGTTTTTTTTTCCCTCAGTATCATCCAGAGATAATGATGTTTATGGTACAGTTTATATTATACCTAAAGTTGATTTTTTCAGTCAGATTGAATTTCAAGGAAATAATTTCTAAAATTTCTGATGGAAGAATGAGTATATTTTTAACCAAATAGATAAGCTTTAATAAGTACATACAGGATACCAGGCACTATATTGTGATATATAGTTAAATTATTAACTCACACTGGTATGTTATGGTATATAGGTGAATTATTAACTAACACCAGTAAGAAAGGAGACCTTTTCTGGATTTTTGCTGCCTGTCAGGCCCTAACCTGCCTCTTCATATTTTCTTGCCCTTTTGTCAGACACATGGCTACCATTGCTTTTTCTCTTTCAGTTTCTGCTCCACTTAGACCTCAATACAGAATGCTACATAAACTGTCCATCTTTTACCTTCCTAGCACCCTTGAAAAAATACTGGGCATATCACACACATTCATTACCTCTCACTCATCATAAAGAAGTGAATCGGGCAGCAAAAAATTTGAAAACTAAGGAAAGTTCATTTATAGAATCCTTAAAAAATATTTTGGCCAATTTCCTAATTTTGATCCCTATTCCGTTTACTTTGCTTTATTTGGGGGATTTTCATATGTAAAGTACGCAACTCTTAGTGCACAGCCCAGTGACTGTTTGTATACATATACCTTTATGAAGCCATTGTCTAGATCAAGATACGGAAATGTTTGTGCATCCTAGAACATTCCCTTAACCCTCTTCCCAAATTGTCCATTCCCTCTACATATGAGATTAACCACTATTCTGACTCATGGTGCCATAATCTTCTACTTTTTTCTCCTTACTGGGTTTCACTGAAATAGAATGGCAAAGTATATATTCTTTTGTGTCTGGTTCTTTCACTTATCACTATACTTAACACTGCTGAGATGTTAAATGGAACTACTTTGGACTTTATTCTCTTTATTTCTGTAGATAGATCTCAACCACTTTCTCATTCTCTTAACCCCTTCATTATTGAAAGCCCTTTACTCTAGTAATAATATATTTAAGATATTACTTTAGATATCGCTTTACTTCTGTTGGGAATTCTCCTACTGGTAGAATGTTGAGCTAGGAAGTTTTTATTTTAATGAAAAGTTCTAATAGAGCAAATACCTTTAGTAACTTCCTCACAATATTTTTACTGTGGTTATTAAATAATCATAACTTATTTAAGGCTACACAAGTGTTAATGTCTAATTGAGTTCAAAATCTATATTATTATAACAGTAGAAGTGATAATAAGTACAGTGCCAGTTGGCCACTTTTGCTGCATAGTTAGCATCTGTAATTGAGTAAAAATGAAATGTAAAGATATTGGTAGGAATATGTTTAGGAAGTTAATTGTGGAGTTTGTTTTCTTCTGAGTTACCCAGAGTAGTGTTGGTAACTAAGAGATGCTGAACCTAAAAGGAAATATATTAGGAAGGTGATAGACGAGTTTCGTTTATTTAATTCTAAGATTTCCTCCAGCACCTCCAAGTCTTATGTTTTCAGTGAGGCATATAAATGTTTGCTTTTTAGAATTTAGAATAGGTCTTCACTTTGCAGTCAAATACCTATCCCAAGAGGTTCTTTACTTGGGTCTCAAGTTTAAAATGGCATATGTTCTTTAGTATCACTTCCCACCACAGATTTCTAATCTGTTTATTATGAGAAGGAACATTTATGCTACCTTCTACAAAAGACCTTGCAGTTGACTTAACATAGAATTAAGAACAGAAGTGACTTAAACATACATGATTTTGATACTACAAATTTGATGCATAAAATTTGCATTAATACTCAGAGTCATTAAATGATAGCTGCTGCTATAAAATAATCATTATTGTTACTTTTTAGTTCCCTAGTGTCTTTAGGGGAAAACACCCATGATTTACTTTTCCTCAACAGCTTAACCAAAACTCCTTCTCTGGCCTAATTTCTTCTAATTATTTAATAATATGAATTCTGATTTCTTGTAGTTTTATTGAGGTACTGACATATAACATTGTGTAAGTTTAGGTGTCAGATTTGATACATGTATATATTGTGAGATGTTTGCCACAATAAGGCTAGTTACCACATTTTTCACATCCATAATCATCATGTTGTTGTTGTTATGTTGAGACCATAAAAGCTCTATTCTCATAGCAATTTTCAAGTATATTACATAGAATTGACTATAGTCACATATGTACTTTAAATTTTAGTTTATTTGCAGGTTGTTCTTTTTTTAAATTTTTTATATATTTATTTATTTTCCCTTTTGTTGCCCTTGTTGTAGTAGTTATTATTGATGTCGTCATTAGATAGGAGAGAGAGAAATGGAGAGAGGAGGGGAAGACAGAGAGGGGGAGAGAAAGATAGACACCTGCAGACCTGCTTCACCGCCTGTGAAGCAACTCCCCTGCAGGTGGGGAGCCAAGGGCTCGAACCAGGATTATTACACCTGTCCTTGAGCTTCGCGCCACTTGCGCTTAACCCGCTGTGCTACTGCCCGACTCCCAGGTTGTTATTTTCTTCGGGATATTACAGTTGTAATTCTAGGACAAAAAAAAACAGTTGAGAAAGGTCTAGACATTAAGAGACTTTTCATTTTGGGGTTTCTTGTACCAGATATTTACAGTGGCCTGAAGACAATCTTGTCATATGTATAAAGTTGCCAGCCAAACTAACCTAACAGGCAGTCACAGTTCCTACATTATAATTTGTGTGGAAAGTCCAGAGCTCTATAATACAATCTCTGCTCTTGGCATCCTAGATATATACCCTGAGTGTTAGCTGCATTACTTCCACATTATCTGCTCAGAATCCAACAAAGAAAAATAGTCATTTATATAACACCAATGGCACTGTCAAAAATTAATTTTTATAGCAACTCTGCCAGTGTCTCTTGTTGGTAGCCAACTAGTTCTGGGTAAGCCATAAAAGCTAGAATTCAGGCCCCCTCTAACATTGATCTTTGGCACAGTTCACGTAGGTAGTTGTTATAAAATTCTACACTTTTTCAGGATATTGTGGAAACATTGATTATTTTAATCATGAAAATGTAATTGCTACAATTGAGTTGTAGGCTCATTAATAAGTTTTGAACTTTACTAATTTATAATTATAAATAACTCATCTGCAGAGTGCTAGCAGAGCATCTGCTACTAGTACAATTGTGAGCATTTTCCCCAAAAAGGTGGTGAGGGGAGGCAAAGCATTTATTATATGTTCTTAGGTGTTTGCAGGTAATAGGAATGTTCACATATATACTGGGTTGTCAGAAAAGTCATGATGCATTTTTGTGTAGAAAAATACATCATTATTTTTCAATAACCCAATATATCTTGAAAGAGAAGAGGAACAGGAAAAATGGTCTTAAGAAAGCAATTTTAAAACAAATCAGTTTTAACTTGTTATAACATTTGTGGTGGAGCAATATCTATATAGATACACAAAATTGTAGCAATTACATTTTAGAGTGTAGGTAGAAATAAACAAGAACATAGCTGCATGTGTATTTTACTCTCCTATTATATATTCACCAGAATATAAACTCCATAAAGAACAGGTAACTTTATTTGCTCATTATCTTAAGTTAAATAGTGCTTAGTATGGTGTAGTGCTCGGTGAAATTTCATTGATTATTTATTTTATATATTTATTTTATTAGGGAGATAAATGATGTAAAGTAAATACAATTGTTGGTACATGTGTAAAATTTCTCAAGTTTTAGCAAAACAATCTCACTTCCTTTCTAAGTCCTACCTACACCTATTGCTACTTCTGTTTTTCCTCTCCTTGCTCCAAGACCTTAGGGTTTTGATGGAATTGTAGTTCAGAACCCTCTGGTCATCTTCCCCTAACATTACTCCCCCCCCTGGGGGTATGGATCAGCAGCAGTCTTTTGCGGGTGCAGAAGGTGGGAGTTCTGGCTTCTGTAATTGCTTCTTTGTTGAACATGAGAATTGGCAGGTCAGTCCATACCCTAGCCTGTTTCTGTCTTTCCCTAGGTAGGGCTCAGGAGAGGTAAGGTCTGTCTGCCCAGGGAAGTCAGGATGGAATCGCGATGGCATTTACAACTTGGTGGCTGAAAGGCAACAAGATACAAAGCAAGACAAAAACAATAAATTTGAACAGTAAACAGAAACCAAAATGTAGGGATAAAGCAGATGAGAATAGGGATTTTGGCAGAGCCAAGTGGTGGCACATCTGGTTGAGTGCATGTAGTACAGTGTGGGAGTTCAAGCTCCCAGTCCCCACCTGCAGGGGGGAAGCTTTACAAGTGATGAGCAGGGCTGCTGGTGTCTCTCTTTCTCCCTCTCTACCTCCTCCTCCTCCTCAATTTCTGGCTGTCTATCCAATAAGTAAATAAAGATAATAATAATAAAATGAATAGGGATCTTAGGGTAGGGAGAAGCTAGGAAGTCTATTTTCGGTATGTTTCTAGGGGCCCATGAGTTTAGTAATTTTTGTTTGCTTAATAGCTAACATGCAGGTGGGCAGAAACTTTTTTGTCTGGGAAGATGTAGTCAGAGTTGAGAAGAGGGCTAGAAAGCTGAATTAGGTCAGAGAGTAGTTCCCAAACTTGAAGAAAATATGTAAATATAGTTAACTGTTTACCCCATTGATTTGACCCAGGGCTCATATATATTCAGATTTGCACAGGAGCCTGTGCAACCTTCTAGTCCCTGTCAGTCTGAGTCATAACCCATTGTCACAGCTGGGAACATTCTAGGCTGCACTCATTTCAGGACCAGTCTTCTTCAAGTGGTGGAGCTGGATGGCCAGACTCTCTTTTCTACCACTACTGCTCTACAGTGAGGGTAAAGACCTGTAGCGGCCCACAAGAGGGTTTGTGATCATTTTCCTGATGAAAGTGACCAGTGATGGTGGATAGAGTGATCTGTTAGAGGTATAGACCCATCAGCCTCAGATGATGGGGTGGCCTGTTATTGGTCAAAAGGGCCATCATTTAGTGAGCTAATCTTTGTCCATTTCCAGCTTTTGTAGTCCTTTCTTTATCTGACAAACTTAGACTTTCTCCCAGTTGTTAAAGCCTTGAGTGTCATTTGTTGTTCCCAAACCAGTATCAGGTTTGTGGGGGCAGAGAATACACCTAGGATTTTAATGGGATCTAAGTTAACCTTAAGTTTAACTGCACTTACTGGTTTGATGATTCTGATAATGGTTGTCATAGGGACATTAATTGTCCTTTAGTTGATATATATCAATGAGTATTTCTTGAAGAACTTTATGTCATGCTCATTTTTAATTTTATAACTTTGTTAAAATTGCCCTTGTATTTTTTTAAGTTGTTAAATTATGTGTGTTGGGCTTTTGAATATTTGTAAAGCATAAAGAATATGATAATCACACCAAAAGATACTAAAGAGTACTTAAACTAAATTATGCTAAGTGTTACACCTTCCCCAGAAAGAAGCTATGAAGTTCAAATTTTCTGTTAAAATTTGGGCTAAGGATTTTGTAAACTACTATTATGTCATTTTGGAGAAAGGAAGTAACTTTGCTAAGATCCACCTTTTTCATTTTTTTATTAGTGATTTAATAATGATCAACAAGATTGTGGGATAAGAGGGGTATAATTCCAAACAATTCCCACCAATAAGAGTTTCACATCCCACCCCCTCCATTGGAAGGTTCCCTATTTTTTATCCCTCAGGGAGTATGGACCAAAGATCTTTATGGGGTATAGAAGGTGGGAGGTCTGGCTTCTGTAATTGCTTCTCCACTGGGCATAGGCATTGGCAGTTGGATCCATACCCCCAGCCTGTTACTGTCTTTCCCTAGTGGGGCAGAGTTCTAGGGTGGGTGGAGTTCCAGAACTCATTCGTGAGGTTGTCTGCTCAGGGAAGTCAGGTTAGTGTCATGGTTGCATCTGCAACTTGGCTAAAAAGCATGAAGATACAAACCAAAATAAATTATTTAGTAATCAGGAACCTAAAGGTAAGAAGATAGATGAGATTTGGGGTCTTCATATAGGAAGCTCATCTTTCATTCTAATTATGACTAGAAAACCCTGCATCGGCTTGGCTAGAGATAAAGGAAAGTTGAGGTTTTTTTTTTTCTTACCTTTTATGTTATCCTAAGAGATGTCAGTGGAATATACTGTTATATATGCTGTCTTACTTTGAAACTAACAAGGCAGAGCCATTGTTAATGAAACAGTAAGATTTTGTTGATGCTGCTGTTTATTTGGGTTTTGTTGTTGTTGTTGTTGCTAGAGATTAAACTCAAGGTCTTATATATATAGGAAACATGTTCTATACCACTGAGATATACCTCCAACCCTGAACTGTAAGACTTCAATTAGATGCTTTGAGTGTTAGCTTAGAAGGAACTTGATCATCTAGTCACCTCTTCCTGTTGCTAGTGAGGTCACTAGAGTTGAGATAGATCAAAATGTAAGTGAAACAGATAGCCTAATGGTAATGAACTCTGACTCTGGAGCAGCCAGGTTGAATCCCTGCTTTAATACTTATTAATTATATAGCCCATTGTAAGTTGCTCAACCTTTTTGTATCTCAGTTACCTCATTTATAAATTATGGATAATTATGGTACCTGCCTCATAGGAGTGTTATGATGATTAAATTTGCTCAGGTGATTTCACCTATATTATCTCCTATAATATGAATAAGGGCCTATGAATAGGGACTTTTCATTATTAAGAACAGGTAATCTGAGACTCAGAAAAATAAAGTAACGTTTCTATACCCTCTGTCATCCAGATTCAGACAAAAGATCTTCTGTAGGAATAGCCTTTATACCAGCATTCAGCTATGAAAGGGCTTGGTGTGTAGAAGACAGTAAGAAACTGTGTGAATACAACATAGTGGTGAGTGGTAGGGAGTAGGAGGCAGTGAAAGTATAGAGAAGGTGAGAGGGCGCAAATTTATAATTGGCCTGTAGGTCATGCTACAAAAAATGAATATGAAGAGCGAAGCAAAGATATTTTGTCATTAAAGGAGAGGACCAACTTGGTACTTAGATATCCAAATCTGAAATGGATATAATATGTGGTCCTTATAGGTCGGTTATCTTTAAAACACGACACTTTATAAAGCAAAATACATATTGACAGAGTATTCTTCTTCTATGTTAGAGCTGCTTTTAAAACACAGAATTTTAGAATTAGGAGTGTCAGTTCCTTTGATAATATAAACAATTTGTGGGGATAGTTGTATAAATGATTTTACAATTGTACAAGTAACAGAACTAAAACCACAGACTAAATGTCCCCAGTCCTTATTCCTTTCAGGCTAGCAGACTGCATACTTAACTAAGGAAACAAATGATTTGACATTTTGCCCATCATCCATCTCTCTTCCCAGACCACACATATTAAATATAAATATATATTGTCAACAAAAAGGAATTATGAATATGAATATTGGAAAGACAAGCAAATGTAGTATATAATAGCACTGATTTCTTTTTCTAAGCTAGCACTATATGTTTATATAAGTCCCCCCAAGAAATGTTTAAGTGGGTGAATCAATATCTCTTTCTCTCTCTCTCTCTCTCTCTCTGTGTGTATTTTTTTCTCCACCAGAGTTATTGCTAAGGCTCGGTGCCTGAACAACAAATACACTGCTCCTGACCATTTTTTTCTTCAGTTTATTTTTGATAGGAAAGAGAAGTGGGGGAAGAAATAGGGAGAAAAACACCTGCAGCACTGCTTCACCACTCATGAAGCTTCCCCCTCTGTAGATAATTACTGGTGATTTGATCATGTATTCTCAACACTATGCAGCGCTGACCACCCCAAAACTCTAAAAATATAAACCTCTGAAACTAATTTTAAAGAAGTAAAACCATTTAATTCTAGATTGTTAACTGACTTGCAGATTATTTTTTTAAATTTAGCTTTCTATCTGAAAATTAGTGTTTGGTCTGATAATGTAGTAAGAAAGAGAATACAGAAGATTGAAGCTGTGGCCATGATGACTTTTCATACAGAAAAATAGACTAAGTATCTACTACTGATATGGTCAGACCCCTGCTGTTGGCACAAAAGGCTGATTGTGCATGATTTGGAAACTTTGTTGTCTGTAGCAGTAATCTCTCTGGATACATAACATATCTATATCTGTAAATCTATATATCTGTATCTTTCTTCTGTTTGAGGCTTGTTGCTGTCAAACTGTGTTTTTGGATTTATGTTAAATTCAAGACCTCATTCTCACCATTTACTTACTATAAGCTATTTTTGGTCACATCTTAGAAACCATCAAGCTCACTCTGTCAAGTTGAAGATGCTTTGCATATGCATAACAAAGAAAAACATTCTCCTCCCATCCTCCCTGTGTTTCCACCTTCCTATTTGTTTAGGCAATATAAGATAAATGCTGATCTAAGAAAAACCTTAAATCTTATATAAAGAAACTCAATTCAACTCTAACTTCCTTTGCAGAGACTGATCTATAGGAACAAACATAATATTGGTAGAGAAACTTTGTAGCTTTCTTGGTTTCCCCATAGTGTGGCTTTATTAATTTATAGACTATGATTTCCCAGCTAGAGATAGAGCCATATTCAAATATAAGCTCATGTTTACATTCCCAAGACTAACACAGATGCCCTTTAAATTAATCTTTCATCAAATATACTTTAAGTATGCCTCATAAGTCTCCTTTCTAAATGTGTATTTCACTTTGCTAATGATTAGAATCTACTACTCAGATTTGAATGTTAGACTTTTATATATCCTAAATTAAAGCAGCTTATTAAAATTGTGGCAAATATAATTGGCATTAGTATTGTACTTCAAAATATATAAAGAGAACATCCCATTGCATCATACACTTAGTATTTAGCAGTGAGGACTGGTTTGCATTAAGTCAAAATTCACTTAAATAGGACTATTTGTGCAGGTATATTACTGACTTTACATTTTGGCCTCTTATAAATATAATGACACATTTGGTAATCTGGAATTTCTAAAATCTTTTATCATGTCAGGAAGGAAAAATTGCTTGTATGCTTTAGGGCTTTTCATGACTAGACCTTTTTGGTCAAAGATATGAAGTAAACATATTAGAGATGTGTTTAGATTTCTAGTAGCAAAATATATATTGTGCTGAAGTTCTTTTGTATAGATATTTTAAAGGCAAAATTCTGAACAAATTACTTTTTTCATTGTGGATCAAGGGAAAAAGTTATGTATTATGAACTTGTGTTTCCCTACATAAATGTTAATTCATGGTATTAGCAAAGCTAATGTTTCTGTGAAGAGCTTTTGTAATGAAGACTACTAATCTAGCATGAATTTTTTAATTGAATTGGAAAGTAAGACAACATAGAAAACCCTGTGTATTATCAACTCTTATAGTTCTTTTGCATGACTTGTACATATACAGTTACATTTTTGAAATGCATAACAAGGTATCTGTTTTCATGATTACAGCTCTACTTTATTCAAAATGCAGTTTTCTGGACCAAAATACCCTCCTTTTATGTTCTGTGGTATGGCATATTACAGTTGCATTGAAGGTTTTATTTACAAGAAATGTACTACACAAGGGTGTTAGAAATAGCTTCACAATAAAGGAAGCTCTGTGGTAAAAGCAAAGGGGCAATAGTAGATAAATTGTGCAAAGGCTGCTTATTTGGAAATCAAATTTAATTTGAAAGAACGTTCAATCACTAGTTAATATAACTGCTTTAAATTTACAGACAGTGGGAGTAGCTCACCGTTACCCAAGTATGCTTCATCTCCCAAACCAAACAACAGCTACATGTTCAAACGCGAGCCCCCAGAGGGATGTGAGCGAGTGAAGGTCTTTGAGGAAATGGCGTAAGTAATGTCTTTTATATCAGCTGGGATCTGCAAAGCTGTAAAGCTGTTTTTACTGAGACCAGTTGATTTCAGGAGAATCAACTACTCCATCCAGCTGATAATGTGTTTCAAAAGCAAATTATAAAACAAAAATTGAATAGGCAAAAGAGATCTTATTGAAGGAATATTGGAGCCTGTGTGCTAGAAACATATACACTAATACAAAAAAAATCAAACAAAAAGGATCTTGGAGAGTCATTATTATTACTTAAAGCTTTATTTTTTAATTGCCAACAGGGTTGTCACTGGGGCTTGATGCTAACACTACAAATTCACTACTCCTGGCAACCTTTTTTTTTTTTCTCTGTCTCTCTCTCTTTTTTTTCTATTTTATTTGATAGGACAGAGAGAAATTGAAAGAGGATTGGGAGATAAGAGGGAAAGAGTAAGTTAAACACCTGCAGACCTGCTTTACTTCTTGTGAGGCTTCTTGGTCCCCCCCCCCCACCTCCACAGGTGGGGACTAGGGGCTCAAACCTGGATCCATGCACATGGTAATGTGTGTATTCACTGTCTGGCCCCATAAGCTTTATTTTTAATCATTAAGACTTTTCCTTAACAAAAAAACAACTACTAATTTAGCTGACTAACAAAAAGACCGTTAGTTAATATCCATGTGTGAGTAGCCTAATAATAGTGATTCCACAATCCAGAAGGCAAATATTCTCCTTCCTAATAGACATGTCAGATAGTCATTGAACTGACTTACTGTTCACACATTTTTCTTTTGAATTAGTGTGTGTGTGTGTGTGTGTGTGTGTGTGTGTGTGTGTGTGTGTTGGAAATTAATGGAAAAGATGCTTAGGGATGCACAATAACTCACCTGAATAGTGTGTCTGCTTTGTCATGTGCATGCTCCAGGTCTGAACCTGTCTCCCTCCTCCCCCCTCCCCCATTGCACCAGAAGGAAGTTTCAGTGCAGCGGTGACTTTCCTCTTATTTCTCTCTTTTTATTTGAAAAAAATTTTCAGCTTGGAGTGGTAAAGCACCAGTGGTGGTGGTGATGAGGATGATGATGATAATAATAGTAGTAGTAGTTGTTGTAAGGGAAAAGAAATTTACACTGTAAATACTTGACATATTAGAGGATTTATGTAGCTGTTGGACTCACTCATCCCTCTGTCCCCGTATAGGTGCCTTATAGGGGTTGCTTCACTTTTACAACTTGAAGGGGACAGAGACCTGTTTTTGCATGAGTTGGTGACTTAATTCTTTGAAATAGGCTGAAAGAAAGAAGTTGTGGACTCTGTAATACTGGGCTGACTGGCTCTTCAAGAAACTACTGATTTTTTTTTTTCTGATCTGTCTTAGTAGAAGTGTGTATATAGAGATGCAGAAAAGACGGAAATGCTTAAACCAAACATATGATGAGGTAATCCTTTTGCCACTCAAACAGAAAAGTTTTTTCATAACAGAAAAGACCACTCTTTAAATACTTTTCCGAGTTCCTAAATGATCAAAAGCAAACTAATGGTTTCTGGATTTTGTCTGAAACACTACTTCTGTGCTGTGTAATAGTCTGCCAGCTGACTTGTGCTATGGAAGATGTTTACCCCTCTGTGTACGCTTAACTCATTCCCTGCCATTCACATTTTAGCTTTTTTTTTTTTTTTTAGAAAAAAAAAACTAGTTATTTCAGAAATCTTTTGACTTTTTAGTGATTTTAAATCTGATTTTTCTTTGTGGTTTTAGGTCTCGCCAGCCTGTCTCAGCCCCTCTCTTTTCATGTCCTGACAAAAACAAGGTTAATTTCATCCCAACTGGATCAGCTTTCTGTCCTGTAAAACTTCTAGGCCCTCTCCTACCTGCCTCTGACCTGATGCTCAAGAACTCATCTAACTCCAGCCAGAGCTCAGCTCTGGCAAACCTGAACGTTGATCAACTCTCCTCCCGGGTTTCCTTTACATCTCTTTCTGATGACACCAGCACAGCAGGCTCAGCAGAGACCTCTGTCCAACAGCCATCCCAGCAGCAGCAGCAGCAGCAGCTCCTGCAAGAACTGCAGGGTGAGGAGCACATCTCTATTCAAAACTATGTAATCATCTAAGCAAGGGGGAGCTGGCCTCAACCCTGTGTTCCATGGATTAGGATCTAGATTTCATACATATATCTGCATGTAGTGGCAAATGTTTCTGACTACTGCCACCAACAAAATACTTAGCAGCATCATAAAGTATCTCTTAACACTGATCTTGGCAGGGATGGAACTCCTATTCAGCAGTTGTGGAGAGCAGTAATGCTTGAAAAACATATGTTATTCAGCATTTTAAGTGGAGACTATGCATTTCATAGTATGTTTGACAGATTAATACTGTGTCCTGTGTTTTGTTCCAAATTCTTCAGTATAAATAAGCTCTATATCAAAAAGATGCCTGTCTAAATAGAAAATGTCTTGCTGTGTTTTGTTCTATGGAAAATACTGTACTTCAGCATTATGTTTACAATTGATCCAGGTGTTTGTTTATAACTTCTGTAATACATACAATGCAAAAAATATATTTGGCCACAACAGTTGCACAGTGCCCACCCTATGGCCTAGCTTCAGGTACTTCAGTTGAAGTCTAAACTCAGGTAACTTGGAATGTATATCTTATTGGGATATTAAATATTTCAAAGCTGAAAAGCTAAAGAGGGAACATCACTCTTTTGCCTTTCCTTGGTTTATGCATTTCCCTTTCCTCATTACATTCCACATTCTTAGAATAAGAAGTGCATTCAACCCTAGGAGAACAATAATCCTGGACATGGGTGAACATGAGGAGAACCAGCAAATCTGTGGTGTCTGACATCACTTTTGTCATGTGGTTATAAGCAAAACAACTGTTGCATTCACTGTTTTAACATGTGTAAATGTGGCATTTTATTTTTATGAGTTCAGGTGTTGTGTGTTAATGACTGTTACAATTTTGCAAAAAGTGTCCAGGATTAGGCTGTACACAGACATTCCACATTGTACGTGCTGGAATTTAAAGACAAGAATGTCTAGGTCTGATTTCAGTATAATTGAATTGGGAATGAGTGAGACTTTTTGTTTATATTGGCCACCAGGGTCATGAAATGCTACTGGTTATTATTTTTTTAATCTAAAGTCACATTAATCCTTAGTTTCTCTTTAAGGAAATTCTTTTATTTGCAAATTAAAAATGACAGACTTTTGGTTATTGTTTTCCATGTCTCAGATGTTAGAATTAGTGTATGTAAGTACACAGGTTATTTGATAACTTGCAAAAAGCAGTAGTTTGAAGCTCATTCAAGCTTTTCATAATAATATCATGAATAATTCTGTTGATATTTTGGATGTGTGTTATAGAGCATAAACCCAAGCAAATAGTCTTGAACTGGCAGCCTTGACCTAACTTTTTCAGAGTGTGACGAGAGCTTTAGATACTCTTTGACTGCTCAGTAGAAAAAGCGTTATTTTTCAGACATTGCTTTCTGAAGCACACAAGAGTATCAAAAATCAAAGGGAGGTTTTGTATTTTTATTCCATTGATTGCAGTTCAGTAAAACCTAGAGTTGTTTCATCTTCAGCTAAAGTGAATGGCACGGTTTTCTTAAGAATTAGGGGAATAAGGTGCCTAAATTTACAGGAACGTTTCAGTTCCCTTTAGTCATTCCTCGGGTTTTCTTTATTGTATAAGGAGGCTTAAAAAGGAAGAAGTAATGAAGAAGTAAGCAACACCATTGATTTTTTTTAAGAAATATATATATATGTATATGTTTGTATGTGTTATATATATTATTTTGTCATGATCCTGATTATCTTATTTCCACCAAAGTTTGCAGTAATAATGTCTCCTGAAGATGCATTCAGGCTCCTTTAAATTAGTCAGTGTTATATTGTAGGAGACTGTCATGGAAAAGGACTCAGTTTACTTTGTCCATTTTCACAGGGGAACCTTTTAAAACAATCTTTTCAGCAGCAGACACCTTTAACCCTAATAATCTCAGGCCTTGATGAAAATACTATATTTTGTAGATTATGGTTAAAGGGAGGAAATTATTAGTTCTGTAAGATAAATATGAGCTCCATTAACTTCTGATAGCTGGTTAGCATTCTATAATGTGTTGGTCTTATCTCTGCTTTTGTCCAAACAATATGCAGTAGTATCAATATCAGTTTCTGAAAGATGAACTGAATATGCTTTTTGGTGATGAAATCTGATGTACTATATTTATAGTGATATGTGCTTTTACTTTCTTATGAAACTAAATATTGTATTGTACATTTGTTCTTAGCATATGAAAGTTTTGAACCAAATGATAAGCTTATGCTTTGCCATGTAAATTCCCAGAAGTTGTTGAGCTCAAATGTATCCTACATCCAGCTGTAGAAATTTGTCAGAAATTGATTTTGTATATAGTTGTACTGTTTAATTCTAGCCACTGCGCTGAACAGTATTCGAGTTACCATACAATATGGCTTTACACAAGGAAATGTGTAGCTTTTGTTTTGTATTTTTTCAGTATAGAAGTTCTTGTGTCTTATTTAAATAAAGTTATTAGTAAAACTGGAATAGTTCACATACATTTTTTGAAAGACTGGGATTACCTGACAGAGTTGAATTCAGTTCAGGCAATGGCAGTATTCAGTGCTCATTTGAATTCCTGGAACTGTAGGGAGTATTAACTGGATCAAATGTCCACAACCTGGTTTCCTCTTGACATTTAATTTACACGGTTTCCATCACATGGTAAGAAGCCAGGTGTCTAAAGTTCCAAGTCTTTATACTGCTCCCAATGCTAAATACCTCTGAGAAACACTCTCCCCAGATCATTATTTTATACCTAAGAGTTATTTATAGAAATAACTTTCTATTTGCAGTGAAATAACACCGTAGAAGTTTGCAAATATCTTGAAAAGAAAGCTGTGACAAAATGAACAAGATTATTTTATTTGTGTCCAGATTCAGCATGAAAATGGAGAAAACCTTAATGAGTGAATGTTGATATTATGCCTAGTTTTGCAAATAGAGTCATGCCTGGGGCCTATGGAAGGCTGAAATTTAAACTTCTGAAAAATAATTAACCAATAGAATTTCTTCATTATCAAAACATATTAAAAAGATTGACAAGAGTTTGCCCTTACTGTTTAGTAGCTATTTTTATAGAAAATGTAAAACATAACTAATTGGTGAATTTTTTTTAGCTATCTGTGAGGATAATTTATAATATACACACTAACTCATAGAATTTAATCATTTCATTATAAGTGTGGGGAAAGTGGAATTCTCAGCTAACCTCTCTACCTCACTGGATCATATAATTAGTTTACACAACCCTCAGAAATAAGTCAGTTTTACAAAATCAAACCTAAGAAACAAAAGAGGGGGCTAGGTTTCAGAACTTGGGTAGTCTAGCTTTATGCTAACTAGAAATAATCACTTGACGCTCATGAACATTACAAAATAATTACTCCACAGTGTAAGGTCACTCCTTATAGTGTTGACATTTCCTTATTCCCTATATTAATCCTTATGGGGCTTTTTTTTATACCTACTACTTTAGCAAACTTAGGGTTCTCTGAAGCAGCAGGAGCTTTGTGAAGATATATCCTTTAAATCTATCTTAATGTGGTCGTTGTAGTTGTTTATTCCTTGGATCTGCTGCAATACCTCACAGCCAATTACAAGTTTCACCCTGTATTTTCCTTGTGCTGCTTTGTTTATGTTTTTGTATTGTGTCTTGTTTTTCCACCATGGTGTGTGTGTGTGTGTGTGTGTGTGTGTGTGTGTGTGTGTGTGTGTGTGTGTGTGTGTGGTTGTGTACTGCTCCACTGCCCCCTGAAGCTTCCTTCTTGCAGAGGGGGACTGGAGGCGTAATGTGTGTTCTCTACCAGGTGTGTCACACTTACCCCACCACCTTTCTTTGTTTCTTATCACATCAATGAGTGAGGTATGTTAATATTTTTAGGTGTTAACCTTTGGGGTGATTCATTACATAATGTCAGAGGATTACCTTCCTTGACATTTCCTACTCTACCCATTGTATACAAACACACTATTGCTACTACAACCAATGTCACTGAGGGTTTTACTGTATAGTCTGTTCTATAGATACTATAGGCTTGTCTTTTTTAAATTAATGCTTACTGAAAGCCCTGTTGAGCTAGATCTAACAGGAAACTCTTTATTTTAAAATCTATTTTCATGAGAGAGAGAGAGAGAGAGAGAGATATCAAAACATTGTTCTGCTCCAATTTACAACAGTGGTAGAAATTGAACCTAGAACGCATAGAGCCTCCAGCATGCTATCTCCCAGCCCCAACACAAAACTTTTCATACAAAAGTTAAAAAGAAGTTACATAATATGGGGTCTATTGTGTGTGTCTAAAATCTCAACTGTCTAACACAAAACCATCTTAGCTAAGATACTTCAATTTGGGAATAGGGCAGTGGAGAATTAAACCCTTGTAAAAAGGATTCCCTGTGGAGAATGATGCAAGAAGGGGTGGGATAAGTAATCACTTTTTTTTTTAATTGGAGAAAAAGACTTTTAAAATAAAAAGCATTTCTACCTTGAAAGTCTTTGTTTTTCCCTTTAGTTAACAGGGTACTGGTGACCCCATTGGTTCTAAAGTGGCCTGTCTCTTTCCATAGGAAAGGAAAAATACTTTATTGCAGAGGTTCCAGATCAGCCCTTTCTTTCTTCCTTTTTTTTTTTTTTTCACTAAGAATTTGAGCAACTAGATCATTTTCCTCCAAAAGATTTTTCTGATAACAAGGAATGGGTTCACTTTCACACTTCAAATTTTACTCAAGTCTTGGCATCAGTTTTAAGCATAACTTTGATGACATTGCTTTAGCCAGAACTGGGTATAGCCCTGTAGGCAATGGGTGTTATTTCAAACCACTGTCTGGAAACAAGCAGGATGAAAGGGAGGTGTAGGGCTCCACATGGACCTGCCAAATGGGAGAAGGGTTCATGTTGGAAAGACAAACCTTTTCTCAGGTTTTCTTTTCCACTTTGTAAAGGAAAGGGGTTGGACTCAGGGGACAGAAGTCGACAAAGGGTAGTGCTCATGGGCTGCAATAAACAGCCTGCCATGTTTCATATGGACAGAAATCAAGGCCAACAGGGTAATCTTAACTCTCGCCATTCATCTGTGCATTTCATTGTAGACAAACATCTGGTGTGGTCTCTCCTGCTTCCCTTTCCAGTGACCACCCTGGGAGCTTTGTGTGAAGAAACTAATCCTTTTTGAATTTCTGGTTTGATCATTAAAGCAGGTCTTGTGGTAAAACTATGATAGAGGAGACTAGAGATAGTTAAAACTGGGGAATAAGATTAGTTGGCTAGGGAAGGAGTGAATTGAGCTTTAACTATATTCACTGTCTTTTTTTTTCAGTATTTGTTTCTTATAAGAAGTTTTCCTGGGTAATATTTTGTAAAAGAAGACAAGGCAACAAGATAAACTTTGTGCTACAAAATTGTTGACCTCTTTTTTCCTTGGCCTGTGTCACCACCCCAAAATCTGTCCATCATTTAGTTTGCAGCTGGAAGAACATAACTGAACTGTCAACTTTATAATATTCCTATTAGAAAACAATCACATGAGATTCAAGGGAAATGATCAACATGAAAAATATTGCATCCAGAGAAGAGTCTGAATTTATCTGCTTCTTCCTTTGATTGTAAATTGTGGAACAATTTGCTATCAAAGAATAGGCACCAAAGTTAACATATGTGACACCCAGTTCTCAAAACAAATAGCAGCAGCCTGCAGGAAGGATAAAGTCTAAGCAGCAGCAGTAGAACAGGAGAGATGAGACACCGTGGAGGAGGGCAGATGACCAGTAGTGGCTGAACCATTGAGACAGCCCAAGTTGCTCAATGGACACGCATATCTGTTCTCCTGTTGTTGCTGCTCCTTTGTAATCTTGTGCACTTTCCTCTGAAAATTGGATCTCTGGCCTTAACACAAACACCTCTGTTCTGCCTTTTGGTAATTAGTGGGTAGGAAACTGACCTGAGGCCTTTTTGTTCCCAACATGCCCAAATGCTCCAGAGTCCTTCAACAGTCTGACACAGTTTATGGAACCAGTGTTCTCCATGCAAACCTCCATGATTTAACCTCTGTCTAATTCTAGACATGCAAGCCCTCAGTTTTCAGTATTGTGCCCAAGTACATACTGGCTACCCCTTCTTGCTAAATTATATATGAAGAACTATCAGTATTGGATAACTTACTGCCCCCCAGCCGTAGGATAGGTGAGTTGTCATTACTCTAGCAGGGAATTGATGGAAGAGTTCAGAAACTTCCAGAAGTAGATGGCCTATACCCAGGTCCCCTCTTCCAGCCTGAAAGGAGGCAATATTGGAATTGAGAAAAACAGCTTCAGTAGATTAGGCCTTAGATTAGGCCTCAGTAATCTGGAAGTTCCTTCTCCAGATTCTCCTCATGGAACTGTTTTATTGATTTTGGTCCAAAAAGGATTCTTGTTGGTCTGACTCTGAGTTGCTGTACACATTCAAAGTATTTTCCACTCTCCCACTGCCCTTCTCTCCCCCCAGTGCAGAAAGAAGGCATTCTCAGAACTGACATGGTACTTGACAGATCAAGCTTTTCTGGTCAAGCACTCCATTGCTATTTGCAGTAACTGGGTTATGAACTTGTTTCTGCCCTATAATAAGCTATATTCTGGTTCAGGGGTTTATAACACCCTTAGCTTCAAGGATCCTAAACATCCTCTGAGGTCATATGTAATTTGGTCTGATTTTGATTATTTCTTCCCCGTCCCCCCCCCAAGGAAGCAATCTAAAGAACTCATAAATTTTCCAAGGGGTCTATGAACAATAAATGTAGAAACTTTAGTGCTAATAATAGATTCCACAGGGGTTGGGCGGTAGCACAGCGGGTTAAGTTCACATGGCTCGAAGTTCATGGACTGGCATAAGGATCCCGGTTCGTGTCCCTGGCTCCCCACTTGCAGTGGTGTCGCTTCACAAGTGGTGAAGCAGGTCTGCAGGTGTCTATCTTTCTCTCCCCCTCTCTGTCTTCCCCTCCTCTCTCAATTTCTCTCAGTCCTATCCAACACAAAGACATCAATAACAACAATAATAATAACCACACACACACAAAAATAAAATAGCCAGGGCAACAAAAGGGGAAAAAATAGCCACCAGGAGCAGTGGATTCATGGTGCAGGCAATGAGCCCCAGCAAAAACCCTGGAGACAAATATAATAATAATAATAATAACAATAAATTCCACACTGATACTGGAAGGACCAATGTGTTGAGAACTTCCTATGGGCACTGAAGCCTGTCTCATCCATGTGTGAGCAGACTGGAAGTTCTCTGGCCACTTTTCCCACTGGGAAGCATAGCTATTCTGCACTGTTTCCTCTCTCCTTGTCCTTAATGCCTGAATTGGCCATTCATGGACCTCAGCGGTCAAACTGAGGGGTATTTTTATCCTTCCAATAGGAGTTGCCATCCTGGGTGAGTTGTGACTTTGGCTCCAGCTGGAAAGGAAGAAACTAGCAGGGAGAGAACAGATTCTGACTAGCCCACCTCTTGTTACCTACAGTCTGCCATCCATCTGTTACCTGGTGTGGATACCAGCCCTGTAGTGAGTCCTTAATTATTTGTCTTGGGCATCAGTGGTGAGCATGTGGTCAGAGAAGCTCCAGGCCAAGCAGGCTGGTTTTTCTGCCCTGTAAACCAGGACTATTGTTAAAAGCAAAGCACCTGAGAAATAGAGGAGGGGGTCAGATGATAGGACAGCAATGGTACTCATGCTGACAGGGCAACTGCTGCTGTCTCCACTGACCTGTCACTACTAGTCATTTGCCCTCTTCTACTGTCTTGCATTTACTGCTCCAGTGCTGCTGCTTGGACTTTCTCGCTGCTCCAGACTCTTACTGCTTTATAAGAATGTTCATTGGTTTTTGTTAACTCTGGGGCCTCTTGAGTCTGTGTGATGGATAAATCATTTTATGTTATCACCAGCTCAGAATCAAAGGGAGATGCAGCTGATGAATTCATTCTGACTTGTCTCTGAGTGAAAGGTTATCCTGCCAGAACTACCACATTGGTTTCTTGATCTAGTCAGCTGAGACCAGGAGGCCCAGTGGCTCAGAACATGACCTACTAGGCTAAGACTGTAGGAGACTGGACTTCTGGGGGTGGGCTGAGCATTGTAGACAGTCTGGAGGCTGATGTCAATACCTTCACATGGACTCTCCCCCTGCCCCCAATATTTTATAATAGGGCAAGAACTGGCAATTTCTTTTTTTCTTCTTCTTTATTTTTTATTTATAAAAAGGAAACATTGACAAAATCATAGGATAAGAGGTGTACAACTCCACACAATTCCCACCACCAGAACTCCACATCCCATCCCATCCCCTGATAGCTTTCCTATTCTTTATCCCTCTGGGAGTATGGACCCAAGGTCATTGTGGGATGCAGAAGGTGGAAGGTCTGGCTTCTGTAATTGCTTCCCTGCTGAGCATGGGCATTAACAGGTCGATCCATACTCCCAGCCTATCTCCCTCTTTCCTTAGTGTGGCAGGGATCCATACTCCCAGCCTATCTCTCTCTTTCCTTAGTGTGGAGGAAACGGAACTCCAGGACACATTGGTGGGGTCTGTCCAGGGAAGACTGGTTGGCATCATGGTAGCATCTAGAACCTGGTGGCTAAAAAGAGAGTTAACATATAAAGCCAAACAAATTGTTGAACAATCATGAACCTAAAGGCTGGAATAGTGCAGATGAAGAGTTGGGGGGGGGTCTCTTTTTTGTACATAGCTAGTAGGCCTATTTTAGTTATATTCCAAAGGGCCCATGACTATACTAGTTTTTTTTTCTTTCTCCTGAGCCTGAATGCAGGTAGATCCAAGTTATTGTCTGGGAAGATGAAGTCATGGTTGGGAAAAAGACCAGAAAGTTGGATCAGGGAAGGGAGTAGCTCCCAAATAAAGGTGTATAAATATTGTTGACTATAAACCCCATTGATCTGATGTGATCTGGGGCCCATATTCAGTTTAGGAGCCTATGTGACCTCTGCATCCCTGTAGATCTGAGCTCACATTCTGTAGTCATGAGTAGGCTCGTTCCAAGCTGCCCCAATTTCAGGACCCATCATCATCACATGTAGCATAGAGTATGCTGTCCATCCTCCTTTCGGATGGAACATTCTCTACCGTTGTTGATCCAAGTTGAGGGAAAGGTCTTATGGGGGCCCACAAAGGGGTCTATTGTGTTTTTCTAATAGAGACTGTCAGCCAAAGTTCAGGGTGCCAGTATGCCGGGCTAGCTTCACGGCGGGAGACAGACAACCAGGGACACATGGCTGATTGGAGAAGCAGTATTTCTTTATTCACAAGTGAACGGTTCAAAAAACTAATCTAATCTAATCACAACCCAACTTTGTCTTTCCTCTCTCTCCTCCAGTGGCAGAGTCAGGAACCAAGGAAGTATGTAGGATAGAGGGTGGGGATAGAGGGTGGGGAGAAGGAAGAAACACGAACTAGCAAGGACTAAACCAAAATCTCCTGGAGGCAGGGGGAGTGAGACCAAACCAATGTAACAGAATGACCATGTAAATAGACCACAATGTTAAGCAATGTAACAGAAGAGATCCCAGAAGCAGAACTAGAAGCATACCAACAATTCCCCTTTTCTTTTTAACTAATTGACCATAGTATCAGGAGTTGGGGTGAACAGAAACCTATATCAAACAGGCATTTTCAAAAAAAAAAAAAAACTGGCACAAACTTGCAGGAACAAGTAAGTGAGCAACAAGAACCACCACGATCTCTGGGTGGTCCAGGATCTGCCCAGACACCATAGCAGGAGGGTAGGCAGGCCGGCTGTGCAGAAGGCGTGGGCCAAGGTGCCCCAGGCCAAGGGCCAGGATGGGCTGCAGCTCTGTCTGCCATGCCCACTGCCCTGTTCCTGGTGGCTGAGCAGCGCAGAGGGAGCCCACGCCCAGTGCCCCATGCCCCGTGGCAGCGAGCAGGCTCCTACGGACGGGCAGCAGGCAGAAACCAGAGTGTGGCCCAGAGCGAAATGTTCCAGAGACAGAGAAACTGTCTCATGAAGAAAGGGTAGAGGCCTTTGGAAACCTCTTCATAAGTAGAAAAGCAGCCTATAGTGGATAGGTAGCCAAACATCTTCACTTATCTGGGGGATGGGCAGGTTGGGCACCACGTTGGGCACCATATGTCAGTCAAAGTTCAGGGTGCCAGTAAGCTGGGCTAGCTTCACGGCAGGAGACAGACGACCAGGGACACATGGCTGAGCGGAGAAGCAGTATTTCTTTATTCACAAGCGAACAGTTCAAAAAACTAATCTAATCTAATCACAACCCAATTTTGTCTTTCCTCTCTCTCCTCCAGTGGCAGAGTCAGGAACCAAGGAAGTATGTAGGATAGAGGGTGGGGAGAAGGAAGAAACGCGATCTAGCAAGGACTAAACCAAAATCTCCCGGAGGCAGGGGGAGTGAGACCAAACCAATGTAACAGAATGACCATGTAAATAGACCACAATGTCAAGCAATGTAACAGAAGAGATCCCAGAAGCAGAACTAGAAGCATACCAACAAGAGATGACTGATAACATTGGGGGAGGGATTTGTTCAAGGTCTAGGCCCATCATATCTGTGCGGGAATCTCAGGATTCTCCTTGACTAGCACCCCAGCTGATGGGGGAACTGGCAGTTTTCTAAGACCCATGTCTACTAAAAATAGCTAACTAAATAATTATCTTCTAAGTGTGATAGATGAATTTTCTTCTACAATGGCAGGATATATATATATATATATATATATATATATATATATATATTATGTGTGTGTGTGTGTGTGTGTGTGTGTGTATTTTTTTTCTTTCTTTAGAATAGAGACATAGAGAAAATGAAAAGGAAGAAGGAGATAGAAGGCAGAGAACAAGGAAGACACCTACAGCATTACTTTACTGCTTGTGAATTTTCCCCCCTGCAGATGGGGACCAGGGGCTTGAATCTGGATCCTTAAACATTGTAACATGTGTGCTCAACTGGACACACAACTTGCCTAGCCCCAGGGGCAAAGTTTCTTAATGTGAACTCTAAATACCAAGAGCTTCTGTCCAGCAGAAATAACAGTACTCACTATATTATCTGCCTTCCTTGCCCCATTTTCCATTCCCTGGCTGTAAGACATGTGATGTCTCTAGTCTATATCTGCAGAAGGAAGAAGACTGTCCCTGTTCCTTGGATGAAGCACAGAAACAATATCTGGTTCTCCAGCTCAGTGTTCCTTGTTTCAATAATCACCTGGTGTTTCTATGTGATAGTTGGGCGAGACATCTCACCAGTGTCCCTGAAGGTTTTAAGAACGACTGACACATACCAGAAATAGAGCACAAGTGAAAACATTTTTGATTTTAAAAAAATACAAAAACTACGGAGGTTTTGAGGTGACTATAGCTGAATCGTGACCTGGCCAATGCTGAATAATGCACAGCCACATGGTGGGCAGCTCCCTCGCAGAACAATCCATTCCCAGTGGGAATGGTTCTTGGAGTTTAAGGGGGACCAGACAGCTGACTTTCTTGTTTTTTAAACCCAAACTTATCACGTCATAATTTACAGGCAGTAAAATTCACTGATGTTAGTGTATACATCTATGGATTTGAGCAAATGTATATATTTATGTAATGGCCAGAAATTAAATTATAAGTGTTCTAACCCCTGATCCAACTCTCTTGAACCTCTGCCCCAGCTTTAACCCTTAAGTGAGCTGATATTATTCTTTATAAATTTATCTTTTCTTCCCCCATCCCCATTTTTTTTAACCAGAGTACTAGTCAACTTTGGTTTATGGCGGTGCTGGGGATTGAGCCTAGGACTTCAGAGCCTCAGGCATGATAGTCTCCTTGCATAGCCATTATGCTATCTGCCCTCTAAGTCTGTCTTTTCAGAGAACATAGAAATGGAACCAGGTTGTATGTAGCCCTTAAAAAAGTAAAATTTTATTTTGGAATACAATTTTATTTGGAATACAAAATCTTATTTTGGAATACAAATAAGTTACAAAGATAGTACAGAGTTTCTTACCCAGATTTTGAAATGTTAACTATAGAATAGCTGTCATAATTAAGAAATTTACATTGGTATAGTCCTATTAGTGAAAGGCATTATTTGGACTTGACCTGTCTTTCTATTAATGTCCCTTTTCTGTTCCAGGACTCAATCCAGGATCCTAGAGGGCATTAATTTGTCATTGCCACTTTAGTTTGCTCCCTTCTGTGTTAGCTTCTTAATCTTATCTTTCATAATTTTGACACTTTGTGGGATTTGGTTAAATATTCTGTATATCAGTCCTCAACTTGAGTTTACCTGCTACTATTTCTTATATCTAGATTGAGAATGAACTCTGAAGGTCAAGGAAAGAATATTACAGAAGTGGAATGTTTTAGTGCAACACAGTGGGTTGGTTACCTGATATCAATATAAATCGATCATGATGCATAAACTATTAGTCTGTTCATGTTTAATGTTAAGCAACATCCTTTGGGTGCTTGTGCTAGTGTATCACCAGGTAAAAGATACTTCAATTCTTTCTAGTCTCTAGAGACATTAGGTAAAGTGGCATACAGGTTGTTTTTTTCTGTTTTTTTTTTTTTTGTGGTGTGTGTGTGTGTGTTTGTGTGTATACACTTAATATTTATTTTCTGTAGGGTGAATTCCCAGGCATAGAATTCTTAGTTGTATGGTAACTGTGTTCAACTTTCTGTAAAACTAGCAAGTTTCCCAAATTGGCTGTTACATTTTGCTTTCCCATCAATAGTGTATGAAAGTTTTAATTGCTCTGCCTCCTAATTCTTTTGATCAGTGTTCTAGTTAGTGGTTACTCGTAAAAATGCCTTTATGACCTGCACATTTTGCAGCATGCTTGCTCCTTCTTCTGGCAGACAGACAACTCAGTTCTTTTCGCCTAGAATTAACACAGACTTTTGCTCAACTATGTGTAAATTAGGACAACTTATTCATTATAATTCCTAGCCCAGTCTCCCTCCCCCACTCCATTTCCATGATACCTAGGAATGAGTTAATGATAGACTGGATAAATGGTTAATAAATGAATATATGCATAGAATGAATGTCTTGAACTTTTTAATTCATAGACCAATTCTGAGTATATATTCCTTCAATCTAAGCACTCTTGGTTTAATAAATGAATGAATGAATGAATGAGGAAAAGTGCAGGTAGGGCTTGGAGGGCTTATGGAAGATCATGAAGAAGGAGCACCCTCCACTCTTATTTAAGCTGTGAGTGAACCTCAGTGACACCCGTGGTCATTCTGCTATGCTGATGCAATGTACAAATGTCATGCTAACATCTATGGGGGAAATAATCTGTTAGCAGTAACCCCAGGATACAGGGAATGCTACTAAGACTATTTTGTGGATGTGAAGACAGAATCTCAAGAGATATTATGTGACTTAAAGTCAATGATGTTTCCACATGCCCTCAGATCCTTCCATCTTCAGAACCCACTATCTTAAAAACTTCCAAGGGTGCACTTAACAGAAATATATCAAAAGGGTCCAGGTAGCACACCCAGTGGAGCACACATTTTGCTATGTACAAGAACCTAGGCTCAGTCCCTGGATTCCCATCTGCAGCAGGTTAAGTGTAGTGGAAAAGGTGTCTCCTTTTCTGTTTCTCTTTCCCTCTGTCTCTCCTCTTTATCATGGGAAAAAATGAAGTATGACAACCCTATTGGCAAATAAATAAGTATTGAATAAATAAATCTATATAGATATATCTCTAGATCTATTGCTAGGAGTGGGCAAAAGAGATGAGGCTAATTATTAAATGAGTATTGCGTGCTTTTGTTTTAAACTTCTTTTCTTCAGTTGTTTCTAGAAAACACTTCAAAGTAAAAGAAGCTTTAGGAATCAGGCAATATGGATTCTTGTTGTCCACTAGCATGGCCTTTTTTACCAGTCTTCGGCTACTTGCCTTTCTGATCTGGGTATTAGCAGGTGGAATGCAAAGAGTTCAGTGGTCCCTTTGACATCCCTAAAGTCAATGATAGGATTAGCTGCACACTGAGCCTTTAAGCCTCAGTGCCTAGTATGGCCTAACAAGGCACCCCTGTACCAAAAATTCTGGAAAACATTGCAGTTCTTTACCCCAGGCTTCATCTCATACCCCCTCGGAAATGTTACAAAAGTGTTTCCTCAAAGTCACCCCACTGGAAACCAGGATGGGTGGCTATTGTGTTATACCTTTTTTTTTTCTTTTTAAAGAATATTTATTTTTAATTTGATATGAAAAGAGAGAAACTGAAAGGGTATATATATATATATATATATATATATATATATATAGAGAGAGAGAGAGAGAGAGAGAGAGACCAGCAACACTGCTTCACTGATTGTGAAGCTTTCCTCCATGCAGGTGAGGACCAGGGGCTTAAAATTGGGTCATTATGCATAGGAATGTGTGCCACAGCCAGGCGACCTTACTTTCATTTTCTTTACTAACTTACTTGTGTTTTTACCACAGCACTATTCAACTCTGGTGTATGGTGGTGCCAGGGATTGAACCTAGGACCTTTGGTGATACTATAATTTGTATATAGTATCACCTTTGGTGATACTATAATTTCATGTCTTTCTCTTCCTCATTTCATTTTGAGAAATAAAAGTTTCCTTTTTCCTGTGTTTGCTTTCTTGTTTGTTTTTGAGGAAGTATCTTTCCTCCATTCTCAGTCCTTACAAAATGAGTTCTAGAGACAGGTACATGACAAGCTGAACAAATAACCTAATACTCCCCATTCTCTCATTCTTTTTCTCTTACACAGAGACACAGGCATACAAACGCAGACACACCAGCAGCCCAGTGATTGAATGAAGGCTGGACACAATATCTATAGAAGGCTCAATTATAAATTTTGACTTAAGATGTTGGTGGCCATTTTACTTCTCATGAGAAGAGTGTTTAATAAAGCAGCACAGAGGGAGTTGAGCTAGGAAATGAAGAGGGAACAATTATGGAGAAAGTTATCTGAGTCCTTCAAACCAATCATGCATGAAGCCTGAATATGGATCTTTCAGTTACCTGAGCAAACAAATCCACCTCTACTTCTGAGCTAAGTGAATTTGAGTTAACTTAGTTTTTAGTAATGATGTGCTCTTTCAACTTTCTGCTTTAGTTGGTCATACATATTACTCTTTCAGGGTTCCAGACCCTAGTCATTGAATATATATATATATATATATATCTCCAGAATATATATATATATATCCAGAAATAAAAGAAACTCTATGGGGCCAGATGGTGGCGCACCTGGTTAAGCGCAAGGTCCTGGGTTCAAGCACTTGGTCCCCACCTGCAGGGGGAAAGCTTCACAAGTGGTGAAGCAGGGCTGCAGGTGTCTATCTCTCTTCCTCTCTATCTCCCCCTCTCCTCTCCATTTCTATCTCTATCCAATAATAAATATCTTTGAAAAATAGAAAAAAAATAAAACAAACAAACAAAAAAAAGAAATTAACTCTAAAAGCCTCCCAAGCAGTGTCTAGCACAGTGTTGGTAAATATATAGCATGTTGCCTCCACTCCCAGCCTGTTTCCATGGCAAACATCACTCATTTATCAGAATGCTCCTCAATGTAGAATTCTTGGCAGCATTTGCCAATCAATTGGAATTTGCTCTCAGCTGAAATCTACTTTCCAACAAAGCTGAAGAGACCTACATCACTGCTTTATGAGCAGTGCCAGACTCAGGACTTAAAAGATGGTTTAAGCAAAGCATAGGATCACCTGCCAAGACCAATCTGGAGGACGATAGTTGATAACAAAAATTATGAGACTGACAAAATTAAATACTGCTAATAGTTAGCTGTGAGCCATTGCTAGGGTCAGCCCCTGGGGAGGGCACTCTCTGCAGTGAGCTGTGAGAGAGCAGCATGGAGTTCTGTAAGCTTGCTCCTGGAGTTAAACATGGGAAAGAGGCATGAGAGGCTTGGCAGGTGCTGCCATGGCTCAGAAGGCTAGGCAGCATCGTGCAGCAGTGTGGGGGGCCTCAGGCTGGCCCCACACCCAGTGCCAAGACTAGCCCATAGTGGTGACTGAACCCTGCATACAAGCCTCCAGGACCACCAGCTCTATTTAGATCATGCTTTCTTGAGCTGAGACTTCCCCAAATAAGCATTACTTCTTGCAAAGTTTGTCCATTTCTCATTCTGAGGTTTCTGGTTGCTTTTCTTGCTCTCCTAGAACTTGACATTTCTAAAATTACATTATAAAAGCAATGGATCTATAAAGTGCACCACAGCATGTGCTGACTGGAGAAAGAAAGAGCGAGGAGTGTTGGATGCTTCTGGTCCCCTTTCTTAAGCCTGCAGATTCTTGGGCAGGGGCGGGAGGGAGAGGACAGAGGGCAAACCTGCAGATCTCCTCAGATGGCAGGAAAAGCTTCGAAAAGCTTCAAAAAGCAGGTGCTCTTTGCAATTCACTGAGGGCCCCAGTGCAATGACTGTAGTCCAACCTAGTGAAGTAGAGTGGAGAAGGTGGAGTGGGAGTGAGGGAGAAACAACATTAAACATGCAGAAGGTGGGACACCTTTGTCCCCCTCCTGTCAGAAATCACACTTGCACTGGAGACAGCCATGAGGTGGGTCCTGGAGGGAGGAAGCCCCCTGGTCCGGAGGCACACAAGCTGCTTAAAAGAGAAGCAGGCTGCAGCTGCTTCTCCTTAAAGTGGAGAGATGGCCAAGGGGCTTTGTGTGTAAGCCCAGATCAAAACACGCCTATCAAGAGGGATCAAGAGCCCGGCCAAGTGGATTGCAGATGGGAAAGGGAATTGAGTCTTTTTTTTTTCTTTCTTTCTTCACAGAAATGTAAAGAAAATTAGAAAATATCTCCATGTGCAATTCTCTCCTTTTACGTGCAGCAAAAGCTGCCCAATGACACAACCTTCCCTTCCCCCATCACCCACAGATCAACTTTAAAATGCAACCTGTTAGCAGTTAAAGTGCATCCATTCAACATAGATGAAGCCGCCCTCCTTGCCCTCCCATCCTCTCCCTACCTGGCTGTGTGGGGCCGCTAGCTTGGCTGAACCAGTCAGGTGTCCTGCTCTCTCTCCTTACTGTGAAGTTTTCATGACCACAAACAAATGTGAGCCAAGATGAAACTAAGAGTTCTTAATCTATATTCCATACAGGGTAGCTCCACTCAGTTATTCCAGTGCTTACTAGGTGATTCCATGGTGTTGATTGCCAGGGAGACACAATATTTGGGGAAACAGAGAATCTGTTCTCTGGGGTTGCACCACCTGCTGGGAGAGCCAGAAGCATATATAGCACCCTAAGGAGGCCAGAGTCCCCCTCTCCAGTCCTCCAGGCTGTCTTGGTGAGGATGGTGGCTAGTGCTACAGTCAGATCACTCTCTAAGGGCGTGCCTTGGGAAAGCCCAGCTGTGTGTGAGTGTGTGTGTGTGTGTGTGTGTGTGTGTGTGTGTGTGTGTGTGTGTGTGTGTGTAAGTGGCCAGGGGGACTGAAGCTAAGGATATCAGCACAGCCCTCCTGAAGCCCTAATGTATTTGTAGAACTAAGGACTAGATCAATAGTTCTACCTCCACTCAAGGCCACTGGTTTACTGGTTTCTGCCCCTCAGTTAGCACATCACTGATAACACAGCAGGGAGGATAGGTGCCAACCCAGGGTCTATAATGCAGGTGGAGTGTCTAAGTCACTTATGTGTCCACACACAAAAGTTTCTCCCACTCCTTAGTGAATCAATGCTAGTTGATGCCCTCTTTCCTTCCTGCTGCATCTGGAGGAGCCCTGAGGGCACACCAGCATCTTCATGCAAGTAGAACCTAACCTCCTCCTCTGACCCTCTCCAGCTGATACCGCCCACACACACCCACCCTGACAAGTTAACTGGATCCCCACAACAGACTCCAATAATTTGACTTTGTATTTACATTTAATTTAGAAAAATGAGTTGCTGTCACAAGGGGCTTCAGAGATACATGCTTTTGAAATTCCAGCTGTGGAGAAGGACAAAAAAGAGACAGTGGTATTTGCAGATTTGGCTGCTTGTCATAGAAAGGTCCATGTAGTAGAGATAATCCCAGCTCCTCTGCCCTGAGAGGCCACAGTGCTCACTGGGCAAGGGCTGGGGGGGACAGCATCTTTGGTTGGCTTGAGTGTTTTCTAGAGCTTGTTGAAAGGGAGCTTTGTAGGAAGAAGTCTCCCTGCAGCCCCAGCTCAGGGAGACATAGGCAGGTGTAGAGGAAGCATTTTTGCCTCTTGCTTTGTCAGAGGTCCTTTGACTCTTTATTGAAGCCTATCACAAAGTAGGTTTCTGATATGAATTCACAATAGCCCAGTGACATGTTGGTGGCTATAATATAGATGTTGGCAGGAGAGGGGCTGGCCTGGGACCCACTCTTGCACAGTCTGATGTTGTCTAGGTCTGGAGAGAATGCAGTCAAGTTCTTTACAGCAAATAATAGCAAATGATATACCAAGATAAACAGGGCCTTTGACCCTCTTGTTTTATTAAAATGGCACATAAATACTAAAAGAGCATACTGATCACTTCCCATGCCTGGAGCCCCTGCTGTGTGGCAGAGGAGCTATGTGGGCTCCCTCCCAAAGGTTGCAGACTCATGCATTGAGCAGTTCGTGTTCTTTATCAGTTCTTCCAATAGCGTCAGGATTGGATAATGGGTCCAGGTCAGCGAAGAGACTAAACCAGGCAGTCAGGTCTGAGGCAGCCTTGGCAGGCTCTAGGGAGAAAAGATGAAACATTAGTACATCCAACATCTGAACACCCATCTCTTCTGTACTACTTGGGGAGAGGTGTGGGTGGAAGGGAGAGGGGCAATTTTAACCTAAAATGGGAGAATGCTCAAATAAGCAAATTCCATTACATCCCAGCTGGAAAATACCATATCCACCTAAAGTAACATTTGTAGGGGGCTGGGTGGTGGTGCGCCTGCTTAAATGCACATGTTACAATGTACAAGGACCCAAGTTCAAGCCCCCGGTCCTAATTTGCAGTGGGGAATTCACAAGTGGTGAAGCAGGTCTACAGGTGTCTCTATGTTTCTCTCCCTCTTTCCCTCTTGATTTCTGGCTGTATTTACCCAATAAATAAGTATTAGAAAACATTAAAAAATGGTAAACCATGGTCTAAAATTCAGTGAAAACAAATCAAGCAAGTTTGGGGGTGGAGAGGCAGGATGGTATACCCAGTTGAATGCACACATTTGCATGTGCAAGGAGCTTGGTTCAAACCTCTGATCCTCTCCCACAGAAGGGAAGCTTTGTAAGTGGTGAAGCAGTGTTGCAGATGCCTCTTTCTCTTTCTCCTTCCCCTTTCTCTATAAATTTCTGTCTCTATCCAATCAATCAATAAATAAATATCAGATGGGTGCAGGGTTCAGGTAGGATTAATACAATAAATACAGTAACTATTATGTGAAACCCACCTGCACCCCACAGTGATGGTCAGACCACTAAGCTGATTAACTCTCAATCCCTAATGTTTCTCCGCAATCATAAAATATCAGTTATTTCAGAGTCAGGCTGGGTGACTGATGAAGCCAGGTGCCTTCCAGTGATTACTGGAGGGATCTCTTCAAATTTGTTGCATTAAGAGAAAGACCACAGGTAATTCTTTTTAGCTTTCAAAATAAATGGCCTAGAACAAGATCCAGGCCCAGAGCTGGCTTTTCCTTTTCCCTCAGCACAACTGCTTTTTGCAGCCCTCTCATAGTTCTGTCTTACCTCCTCTCCCACTGGGCTCTGAATTGCTCCCCATACCTACCCCTCAGCCTTCAGGCTCAAAGGAGCACACCTATCAGCTGTTCCTTCAATGAGCCACCTGCCTGAACTTCCTGAATACCTGATCATAGAGCCAAATTATTTTCCAGATGAGGAGAATATTTTCCAAAAACTGCCTGATGCAAATGATTTCTGCATGAGTTGGGGATTCTTCTTTATATAAATCATTCCACATGGGAATCTGAATTTTACTTGCTCAGATGACCCATATTTTTGCCCCCTTGTGCAACAGGTGGGAATATCAAAGCATGAAAAAAGGTTCTCTCTGACAGTTTCTTTTTAGCTCAAAGAAGCTAGGAGTGTGCTTGCCATCTGGCTGAAGAGAGTATCAAAAACATAGATGTTGTTAAAGGTAGGACTATCAGAGTTAGGAGATACCAACATCAATAGGGCCTTTGATCATTTCATTAAAATAAATCCTAGCCATTGAGACAGTATACTTTGGACTTATTTTCCTTTGTTTTATTATAAATTTTTTTATAGATATATTACTTTATAGTAAAATAGAGACAAAACTACTGTAAAACATACACTATGTTTTATGGTGTTATTCAGGCTAGTATATAATGTTCTATGTAACACTAGTTGAATTCAAGTGTAGTAAAGCTTAAAACATTTGGCTTTAAAAGAGACTGGCGAATCCAAATGATCTCAAGGTGGAACTTAAGAAAACAATGACAGTAAGGGAAAACATAAGGTGAGACTTGGATGGGGTGTGGTACATTGCTCCAAAGCAAAGGACTCTGGGGAGGGAACCAGTTAGGATGAGGGGGAAGGGCCTGGGGTCCTGGTGTATGATGGTGGAGAAGGGCCTAAGTTGGGGCAGAGTGTCTGTAGACACCTATTGTGGAGAGATTAGATGTTGTACCAATGTGTCAACAACTGTACTGTCAGCCACTAGTCCCCAAATAAAGTGGGGGATAAAGACATTTGACTTATTTGGATATGAGACAAATAAATGAGAGGAAACTACTTTCTAAAGAAGGAATATATTTTGTTTCTTTAGAAGAGGCCTTCTGAAGATGTCACACAAGGAAACTTGCATGGAGTAAGAGTTAATTAGGAAGAGCTATTTTTGATAAGCAATATCAAGATACCTTTAAGATATCTCTACTAAAAATATGTTACACACTCACTCCTGCTTCCTCCTCACATCCCAAAGGGCCTTAGATGGTCCTCAGATACTGGGTGGCCAGGTGGCTGGACTTTATAGAGTACACTTCACATTCCACAGGCCTCCACTGTTAAGAGGGAAACCCAGATTCAACTATCTGCACAATACTTGAGAGAGCACTATGGGAATGCCTTTTGATGACAATAGAACACTCTGTAACTTCCTGTATTCAACAAAGGGAAAGTGAGTGATGACCAAGGGGACAGAAACAGAGCTGTAAACATAGCCAGGCTCTTCAGTGGGGCAGCTGTTCTCTTTGGGAGTCTGTGCAGAAAGAGCACAGATCTCTTGAGCTGTCACCAAATAAGGTTGTCTTCTCACAACAAAGAAACTTGGCCTTTTCCCAGGAAAGTTAATTAATTGCCTTATTCGGTGGTGTAAATGGTTATTTCCAGCTAGCCCAGCAAACCTCAGTGGCATATCCTACTTGGCTGTTTACACCAGTGTTGGGGGGGACCCAGTTGGGGGGGGGAACAGATACTTGATTCTTTCTCATTAAATTTGTTAAAATGTAGTTATGGAGGATATTAACTCCCCCCACCCCCCAAAAAAGTCAGAATTCCTAGGCTCCTGCAAACCTCTTCATCCTTATAGCCTCCATTTGGAGCACCAGATGCTCAAATGGAAGCTGGTAAAAGAAAATAAAAAAGTGTTAGTTTAGTAGAAAGGAAGGTGAGCATCATTTCAGGCAGGTAAAATATTGTTATTACCTTTCACGGTAGGATCGTTGTCATTTGGACTGCTTGTCTTTGGTGCTGGCCATGGAGGAGAAGGAAGATTGGCATTGCTCTCTGACCAGCCTAATGTTTAAAACCAGAAGTGGTTAGATCTAAGGCTCAGTCATACTAACCCACCAGTTGCTTGGGCTCAGACATGGATCTTAGCCATGTCTTAGCTCTCCAAAGAAAGGAAAGAGGATGGCATCTTTCATGTTTCTTATACCTGGCTTATAAAGTTATAGTAATGTCCAATTCAAAAGCATGGAAAAAACAAGGGAAAAGATTGGACTTTCATTTTGATCATATCTGGAGCTTCCCTGCTTGAGGCTAACTTTTTCAGGTAAAGAGAGCAAGGAAGAAAGGTAGAGAGAGGGAAAGAAAGAAACCACAGTGCCTATGTTACCTTCAGTACAGTGGGGGCTGCAATCAAACCTGGGTTGTGTATATGGCAAAACAGAAGATTGGGTTTTGTAAAGCAAATGAGAAACTGATAATGCTAAAGCATTTCTGCCTTTAGCTTTATACTCAATTTCATATCCTCCCTCCCCACTCTCCTACGGGGGCTATGACTAGGGCTCAGGGTGGACAGTTGTGTCCCCCCACCCCCAATGATGAGAGGTAGAGATAGAGAAGGAGTCACCTGCAGCACTTTCCATCATTTGTGAAGCCCTGCCCCTAACCTGCAGATGCTCCCATGCGGTTGGTTGCCTGGGTCCTTGAACATTTCAAAGTGTGTTTTCTACTGGGTGAGCCATCTGCCAACCCCCATTTCTTCTTCTCAATTAACATTTCATGTCTACATCAAAACCATCAGTAGCTTGATAAGGACAAGTTCCTTGCTTTTCTGTCACAAATGTTGAAAGCTAACGAATGCAAAAAAAAAAAAAAAAAAGCAAATCTTCTCTTCCAGTATGACCCAGCTCATTTATTTACTATACAGCTAATTTAAATTAGGAAGTTTAATTAACATAAGTAGCTAAGTGGCCCTTTATCTCCCTCCCTCTACAAATAGCATTTAACTTGTATAACCCAACACTTAGTAATGCCCCTCATACTCTGCTGGCCCCTAATGATGAAGAGGCACTCAGCACTATTTGGTGTGAAATTGAATAAGCCTAGGTTCCCAACAGCATTTACTGTCTGTAGTTAATATTTTAGTGTGACTCACATGTAATTTAGAACTTTACCATATGCATCTTTGTGTGGCTGCTTTAATTCTAAGTACTGGATTCTCAATAAGATCAGGACTTTTTTTTTTTGAGGAGTTAATACTTTACAATAAGTATTTTTAAAAAGACTTTTGATAATATTTTTCTTCTTACCACTCCCATCACCAAAGGGCTGTGTTCCCACTCTCACCCCCATAGATAACCACTCTAGTTCTCCCACAGTCGTAGACACAGATTGCTTTTTTCACATTCATAATATCCAATTTTCTATATTCCACACAAATGAAACCATCTGTAGTTGTCCTTTACTTCCTTAATTGCTTCACTAAGAATAATCTCCAATTCCATCCACTTTATCCCAAAGGATGCGATGTCATCTTTTTATCTATTAGTAATGCTCCATTGAGTACATGTCACATAACTGTTTGATCCAGTCATCTGTCGAAGGACATTTTGGTTGTTTCCAAGTTTTTTGCTATTGTGAATAAAGCCACTATGAGCATGGTGGTGTGCATATGTCTCTGAATCAGTGTTGTTATATCTTTTGGGTATATGCCTAGTAGTAGTATTGCTGGGTCATAAGGTATTTCCATTTGTATTTGTTTAAGGGTTCTCCATAGTGTTCTTCATTCTTGCTGCATCAGTTTGCACTCCCACCAGCAGTGTAGTAGAGTTTCTCTCTCTCTCCCTCTCTCTCTCTCCACATCCTCTCCAACACTTAACATTCTCTTGTTTAATTGATGGAGCTCATCTCACAGGTATAAGGTGGAATCTCAATGTGGGTTTAATTTACATTTCTCTGATGATGAGTGAATTAGAACATTTCTGCATATGTCTATAGGCCATGTGTATCTCTTCTTTATAGAACCATCTAGATACTCACATCTTCTGCCCACTTTTTTTATTGGGTTGTTCTTTTTCTTTTTGTTGAGTTGCATGAGTTCTTTACAGATGCTTGATATTAACCACTTCTCTGAACTGTATTGTAAAAACATTTTTTTCCATTTGCTGGGTTTCCCGTTTATCATTATGGAATTTTCTTTTTGATATGTATGAGCTTTTCAATTTGATATAATCCCATTCGTTATTTCTTGTTTTAGTTTCCCTTGCCTATGAGATGGAGTCTCCAAATACATCTTTAATGTTAAAGTCCTGAAATATTTCACCAATATATTCTATGTGTTTTATAGTTTCAGGTCTAAGATCCAGATCTTTGATCCCTTTTGCCTTAATTTTGTTGCATGGTGATAAGTGGTGGTCTAGTTCTATTTTTCTACATATGTCCAATTCACCCAACACCATTTGTTAAAGAGACTTTCTTTTCCCCATTGGGCATTTTTGGTCCCTTTATTGTCTATAATATGTCTATACATATGTGGGTTTAGTTCTGGACTCTCTATCCTGTTCCATTAGTCCATATATCCATTTTTGTTCCAATACCACACTGTTTTAACTACTATTGTTTTGAAATACAAATACAAACTATAGTCTGGAATTTGGATACCTCCATCTTTCCATTTTTCTTCCTTTTCCTGCTGTTTTGTTTTTATTACTTTTTTATGGTTCCATATGAATTTTTTTTTCCTCCAGGGTTATTGCTGGACTCGGTGCCTGCACCATGAATCCACCGCTCCTGGAAGCCATTTTTTCCCCCTTTTGTTGCTCTTGTTGTTGTAGCCTCGGTGTGGTTATTATTATTGCTCATTGTTGGATAGGACAGAGAGAAATGGAGAGAGGAGGGGAAGACAGAGAGGAGGAGAGAAAGACACCTGCAGACCTGCTTCACCGCCTGTGAAGCAACTCCTCTGCAGGTGGGTAGCCGGGTGCTCGAACCAGGATCCTTACGGTCCTTGCGCTTTGACCACATGCGCTTAACCCACTGTGCCACCGCCCGACCCCCTCCACATGAATTTTTTAAGTTGTTCAATTTCCTATGTCATAGGGATTTTAATAGCGATTGCAGTGAATCTACAGATTGCTATTGCCAGAACTGTCATTTTAATGACATTTATTCTTCTAGTTCATGAACAGGGGTGTTTGTTCATTTCTTTATGTCATCCTTTGTTATAGTTTTCATTGAAAAGGTTATTTCACTTCTTTTGTTAGATTTATTCCTAGGTATTTTATCTCTTTGAATTCAATTATAAATGGGATTGATTGCTTCAGTTTCATTTCCTCTGGCCCATCTTCTGTGTAGAAAAATGCCACAGATTTGTGGGTATTGATTTTGTAACCTGCTACTTTACTGAATTTATTGATAATTTCCAGTAGTTTTTTGGCAGAGTTTTTTAGGTCCTCTAGGTATAACAGTATGTCACCTGCAAATAATGATAATTTAACGTCTTCCTTTCCAATTTAAATTTCTTTGATATCTTGTTCTTGCTTGATTTCGATGGTGAGGACTTCCAGAGCTATGTTGAATAGAAGTGGTGAGAATGCAGCTATGAAGAACAATGAACCCACCTTCTCTGACCCATCTTGGACAGAGCTAGAAGGAATTATGTTAAGTGAACTAAGTCAGAAAGATAAAGATGAGTATGGGATGATCCCACTCATCAACAGAAGCTGACTTAGAAGATCTGAAAGGGAAACTAAAAGCAGGACCTGATCAAATTGTAAGTAGGGCACCAAAGTAAAAACCCAGGGGTGAGGGGTAGACATGTAGCTTCCTGGGCCAGTGGGGGGTGGGAGTGGGCGGGAGGGATGGGTCACAGTCCTTTGGTGGTAGGAATGGTGTTTATGTACACTCCTAGCAAAATGTAGACATATAAATCAGTAGTTAATTAATATGAGAGGGGGAAATCAATTGTATGTCTCAAAGTTTCTCAAAACACAAACTGAATCTTTTTAATATATAGGCTATGTATTTGATATACGGACTCTCTCAAAAGCCTAGACCAAGTAGATTAGAAGCTTCCAATAGCACAGCTATATACAAGATACTGGGTACTGTACAGCAAACCATAACAAAGGGACTTTTCAAAGTTAACCCAATTAACAAATAATGGGATGATAATATTAACTATTGATTGTCTTTTTGAACCCTAAGACAGCAGGAACCTCACATCTTCACTATAGAGCCCCTACTTCCCCCAGTCCTGGAACCCTTGGATAGGGCCCACTTTCCCGTATACATCTCCCAATCCAAACCAAATAATATTGCATCCGCCGATCACAATCTAACCAAAGCAACGATTGCCATCTCAACATGCTTCACCTCAGACTGTATCCAGAGACTTCACGTGTGGAATGACAACCCTACAGCTTCATTACTCGGGTGAGACCTTTCCTTTAATAGTACACTCTAATTTCATCTCAGGTAGTTCACTTTCTAACAAAGTCCCATAACCTAGATATACACCAGTTTCTGTGAGAGAGAGCTTATGTGCACACGTATCCATAAACTACTGCAAAATATATACCTGAAAGCAGGATTACACTAGAGTTTGCAGTGAGTACCTCCCTAACACTTCCTCTCCACTATTCCAAGCTTGGGATCCATGATTGCTCAACAAATTGTTTGGCTTCATATGTTAACTCTCTTTTCAATCACCAGGTTCCAGATGCCACCAGGATGCTGGCTAGGCTTCCCTGGATTGAAGACCCCACCAATGTGTCCTGGAGCTCAGCTTCCCCAGAGACACACCTTACTAGGGAAAGAGAGAGGCAGACTGGGGGTATGGACCGACCAGTCAACGCCCATGTTCAGCGGGGAAGCAACTACAGAAGCCAGACCTTCTACCTTCTGCAACCCTCAACAACCCTGGGTCCATGCTCCCAGAGGGCTAGAGAATGGGAAAGCTACCATGGGAGGGGGTGGGTTATGGGGATTGGGTGGTGGGAATTGTGTGGAGTTGTACCCCTCCTACCTTATGCTTTTGTTCACTAATCCTTTCTTAAATAAAAAATTTAAAAAAAAAAAAAAGAAGTGGTGAGAGTGTACATCTTTGCCTAGTTCTTGATTTTAGAGGGAAAGCTTTCAGTTTTTCCCCATTGAATATGATGTTAGCCATGGGTTCATCATATATAGCTTTTATGTTGAGAAATTTTCCTTCCATCTCAAATTTCTTGGGGGCCTTTATCATAAGTAGGTGTTGGACCATATCAATTGCTTTTTCTGCATTAATTGATAAGGTCAGGTGATTTTATCTTTTTGTTGATATGGTAGATTACACTGATTGACCTGGGAAGACATTTTTCTTTTTTTATTATGTTAATTTATTTATTGGATAGAGACAGCCAGAAATTGAGAAGAAGGGGGTGATAGAGACACAGAAAGACACCTACAGTCTTGCTACACCACTCATGATGTGTCCCCTCACCCCCACAGATAGGGGTCGGGGGCTTGAACCCAGATCCTTGAACAATGTAACATGTGCATTCAACCAGGTGCACCACCACCCAGCCTGGCATTTTTCTCAAATGTGTTCTGAAATACCTAACACAGGAAAGGTAATCATTTGTGGACTAAGCTCATTATCAATTCTGACTTTGTGTAACACACACCATTACAGAATGGATCACTGTTGGGTCCAATCATGCTTAACACTGTTTCCTTTTTTCTGGCAAGCTCAGGTCACAGGGAATTTTGCTTTTGAAGAAGAAATGGCATCATTCAGATGGGGCAGTAAAATCAATTTTTTGAGGAAGAAAGACACAACTACAAAGAGAGGGGGGAGGGAAAGAGAGAGAGAGGAAGCGCAGAACTTAATGCTGTCCATTTATCCTGCAATTATATTTATAAATAAGGGATTTAATTTTAACATCACACTATTAGTTTGTATATCTAGACTCATGAGGCCTTTGAAAGCAGGAACCCTGTATTATTTATCTTTATACTTTTTAGTGCATTGCCTGGCACATAATGGGTGCTCAAATATAATGAATTAAGATAAACTACTGAGGCCCAACACCTAGATATAGACCAGGTCCCATGAGATAGAGCATATGTCCATATGTATCCATAAACTAGGGCAAAATATATACCTGAAAGCAAAAGTGCACAATAGTCTGCAGTGAGTCAGTATAAAGTTCCTAATGAAACTGTATCTAATTAGACTTAGATAGCCTCATCACTTACTTCCTATTACAGTTCTCTCACTCACTCCAAAGCTAGCCTTAGCAAAGCAAGGACTGCAAAAGCTTAATAAGGGCAAGAGACTGGCATACTTTAACAATGATTCTTTAGTCACTATCAGGCCACCCCATCAGCTGGGGCCCTATTCTGAGAATCCTGAGATTCCCAAACAGACATGATGGGCCTAGACCTCAAATAAATCCCTCTCACCTTGTTAGTGGTCATCTCTATCAGGAACAACAAAATAGACTCCTTTGTGGGTCCCCCATAGGACCTTGCCCTCAGCATGGATCAACAACGGTAGAGAATGTTCCATCCTCCGAAGGGAATATAGATAGCATACTCTATGCTACACCTGAGGAAGAGGGGTCAATATTGGGGCAGCTTGGAATGTTTCTACTCATGACCACAGAATGTGAGCTCAGATCTACAGGGATGCAGAGGTCACATAGCTGAATATGGGGCCCAGATCACATCATAGTGATGGAGTTTACAATCTACAATATTTACACACCTTTCCCATATTAAGGAGCTACTTTCTTCCCTGATCCAGCTTTCTGATCCTTCTGCCAGCCATGACATCATCTCCCTAGACAATAATTAGGATCCACCTGCATATCAGATTTCAGGCTCAGGCAAAAAACAAAACAAACAAAAAACACTAGTAAAGCTACAGGCCCTTTGAAATATAACTAAATATAACTACTAGCTATCTATAAAATGGAGGACCTCCCAACACTTCATCTGCACTATTCAAGACTTTAAGTTCATGACTGATCAACAATTTGTTTGGTTTTGTATGTAAACTCTCCTTTCAACCACCAGGTTCCAGATGCTACCAGGATGCCGACCAGACTTCCCACTAATGTGTCCTGGAGCTCCACTTCCCCAGAGCCCTACCCTACTAGATAAAGAGAGAGGCAGGCTGGGAGTATGGATCAACCAGTCAATGCCCATGTTCAGCAGGGAAGCAATTACAGAAGCCAGACCTTCCACCTTCTGCATCCCACAATGACCTTGGGTCCATACTCCCAGAGGGTTAAAGAATAGGAAAGCTATCAGGGGAGGGGATGGGATATGGAGATCTAGTGGTGGGAATTGTGTGGAGTTGTACCCCTCTTATCTTATAGTTTTGTCAATGTTTCCTTTTTATAAAAAAAAAAACAAAAAAGATAAACTACTGAAGTGTCAGAAAGTGTCCTGTGGTAGTGTGTGTTTTGCATGCATGAGTTCTGTGTTTGATCCCCAACACCACATGTGAGACCAACAAAGGAAAAAAAAAATGAGTAGAACTCCACAGACGGTGGAGCAGTGTTTTGCATTCTGTATCTCATTCTCTCATAAAAAAATAAAGTTTTAAAAAGTGGGATGGGTAGGTAGTTTAGCAATACAATACAATGTGAGAACCTGGGTTCAATCATATTAAAAACAAACTACTGAAGTACACTTTTAAACTGTGTGAAGTACACATATGAGGCGGTAAAAGTTTCTAGAACACAGCAGACACTATGATACTCACACACTGAATTTTTTCATTTTAGGCAAATTGCACACAAAGTTCTTTATGAAGTCTAGTCAAACGTATTGGGTGACTTAATGGCATTTACTGGGTACAAAACAATGAAAACACAGAGGGCTTTTAAAAATAGTGTTATTCACTAGGAAGGTGCTTACAGCTGAGATTAACTTAATTAATAAACAGTTAAGAGCACCATCTTTTGAGAGAATTTTCTGGGATGGTAGAAGTGATGGTGTAAATTAGCCAGAAATTCTTGAGTTGCCTTTACAATGGGTGATTTTTATGGTATGTAAATTATAGGTCAATGTAGAGTTTGGGGGAGAAAAAAACAGTACTTGGTATACTCTAGGAATAACAAAATTTCCCTAATTTCTAGAAAACTGGCTCATGAGTGTTTTTCTTCTAAACAGAAATAATATAAAATAGTGTTAGTAAATGTGGAAAGTTAAAGTTGTGTTTCCATTGTATGCCAAATAAAGCTGAAAATGGTACAGACTAGCTGGGCCAATTATACACTTTCCCCCCATAAGCCTCCCCTGACAGCAGGTGTAGTCAGGATCCACTTGTGCTTGGTAGAACAGGTGCCTTCTTTCACCAACCCTGCAGCCCACCTCCAACTCTCTTACAACAGAGTTTCCTCAAGTATGTTGCCTTCACCAGCATTGTGGGCATCACTTGTGAGAAATGCAAGTTCAAGAGGAAACCTTGGTCCACTGGATCAGAAATCCCAGTGGTAGAGGCAACAAAAATCTGTCTAATAAACCCTCAGTGACTATTACACAGTGGAAGTTTGAAAAATTCTGCCTCAGACTGTTGTCTACAAGACTGCCAAGGTCAAGATTAGATCATCTTAGTTGAGGCCAGTACTGGGGAAGAAGGGCCCACTTAGGAAATATAATGGCCCCCTTTAGGGTCCTGCCATGCCATGTTCTATACCTTTAAGTTCCTCTAGCCTATGGAGCTCATTGACTGGATTCAGGGATCCTCCTCACTCTTTCAGAAAAGAAGCAGAATTGACTAAAGAAAAAATCCCCAGGAAGGGAATGGAGTCACCCTCTTTACTGACCTGTGTGCGATTGGACACAGAGAAAACTCAGTAATATCATTTTTTCCCCATTCTCTTCTTTCAAAAAATACCTACAACATTTTTTTTTCCCTCCAGGGTTATCACTGGGGCTTGGTGCCTGTTCTATTACTCCACTCCTCCTGGAAGCTATTTTTTCCCCCTTTTGTTGCCCTTGTTATCATTGTTATTATTATTAATTATTGCTGTCATTATTGTTGGATAGGACAGAGAGAAATTGAGAGAAGACGGGAAGACAGAGAGGGGGAAAGAAAGATAGACACCTGCAGACCTGCTTCACTGCTGCTGAAGTGACCCTCCCCCCGCAGGTGGGGAGCCAGGGGCTCAAACTGGGATCCTTATGCGGGTCCTTGCGCTTCCTGCTATGTGCGTTTAACCCACTGCGTTACTGCCTAGCCCCCAACAACTTTCTTCTTCTTCTTCTTTTATTTTAATAGCTGCAGAAAGCAGGGGGTGAGGGAAGGGTTCAAAGGAACTTTCTGAAAGTCTCACATCAAAATGGAGGTTCAGGAGGTTAGGCTATGGTGTACTCAGTACAGGTCTCAGGTTTTCATCCACAAGGATCTGGGTTCAAGCCCCTGGTCCACACCTGTAAAGAAGAAGCTTCAAAAAAAGGTCTCTATCTCTATCTATCTATCTATCTATCTATCTATCTATCTATCTATCTATCTATCTTCCTTGTGGGGGAGGGAGAAAAATGGCTACCAGATTCATTATGCAAGTACTAAGCCTCAGTGATAAAAATGGTGGGAAAAAAGAAACAAAGCCAACCAACCAAACAACCCCCCCCCCAAGATTCATTTCCTTTGCATAATGGCTATGTTCCTGAAAAGTTATAACTAAAATGTCTACATATCAAGCCATACTTAAAAATTACCAGAAAGACAAATTATATTTCGGGTCTATCATTTCAAGAGTTGCAATAGTAAAAATCCCTTTGAACCACCTCAGCATGCTTCACTTCAGACTGTGTCCAGAGACATCAGGTGTGGAATGACAACCCTTCAGCTTCATTACTCGAGTAAGACCTTTCCTTTCATGGTATTCTCTAATTCTATTCCAGGCGGTTCACTTCCTAACAAACTCCCAAAACCTAGATAAAGACTAGGTCCCGTGAGATAGAGCATATGTTCACATGTATCCATAAATTAGGGCAAAATATATACCTGAAAGCAAAAGTACACAATAGTCTGCAGTGAGTACCCCCCAAACACTTCATCTGCACTATTCCAGCCTTTAGGTCTATGACTGTTCAACAATTTGCTTGGCTTTGTATGTTAACTTTCTTTTCAGCTACCAGGTTCCAGATGCCAACATGATGCCAACCAGACTTCCCTGGACAGACAACCCCACTAATGTGTCCTGGAGCTCTGCTTCCCGAGAGCCCCACCCTACTAGGGAAAGAGAGGCAGGCTGGGTGTATGGATTGACCAGTCAACGCCCATGTTCAGTGGGGCAGCAATTACAGAAGCCAGACCTTCCACCTTCTGCATCCCACAATGACCTGGGTCCATACTCCCAGAGGGATAAAGAATAGGAAAGCTCTCAGGGGAAGGGATGGGATACAGAGATCTGGTGGTGGGAATTGTGTGGAATTGTATCCCTTTTATCCTAAGGTTTTGTTAATATCTTCTTTTTAAAATAAAATTAAGAATATCCCTTTGAAGTGCAGGCACATGTCTTCAAATTGGGTTCTTCTCTAATGAGGAACTTTAAAATAATGTTGCTTACCTAAACAGCCATGAACCATAGAACTGATGTTTAAAATCTCTGGATTTGGGGCTTTTCTGCAGAAGAGGTTAGGAAGGAGGGTGAATCTAGAGATTCACTGGAATCTAAGAGGATGGAGGCAGCCTACCTCTGACTTTTCATGAGAGCATGGAATACTATTATTCCTTTGTCCCATGGTGTGAAGCAGAAACAATGGCTAAATTTTCCATGTCATTTTCTTGCCTCAGAACAGCTCATAAAATGCATGAGTCTTGGCATACTTTAACAATGACTCTTTAGTTACTATCAGGCCACCTCATCAGCTGAGGCCCTATTCAGGGAGTCCTGAGATTCCCAAAGAGACATGATGGGCCTAGACCTTGAATAAATCCCTCTCTCCATTGTTACTGGTCATCTCTATCAGGAACAACACAATAGACCCCTTTGTGAGGCCCCATAGGACCTTGCCCTCAATGTAGATCAACAACAGTAGAAAATGTTCCATCCTCCAAAGGGAGGATGGACAACATACTCTATGCTACACCTGAGGAAGATGGGTCAATATTGGGACAGCTTGGAATGTTCCTACTCATGACCACAGAATGTGAGCTCAGATCTACATGGATGCAGAGGTCACATAGGCTCCTAAGCTGAATATGGATCCCAGACCATATCAAATCGATGGGGTTTACAGTCAACAATATTTATACACCTTTCCCATATTAGGGAGATATTCTCTTCCCTGATCCAGCTTTCAGGTCCTTTTTATAGCCATGACATCATCTCCCTAGACAATAATTTGGATCCACCTACATATCAGATTTCAGGCTCAGGGGAAAAAATAAAAAGGAAAAAAAAAACAACCTAATATAGCCACAGGCCCTTTGGAATAAATATGCCTACCAGCTATCTACAAAATGGAGTACCCCCCCAACTCTTCATCTGCATTATTCCAACCTTTAGGTTCATGATTGGTCAACAATTTGTTTGGTTTTGTATGTTAACTCTTTCAACCACCAGATTCCAGATGCTACCATGATGCTGACCAGACTTTCCTGGACAGACAACTCCACCAATGTGTCCTAGAGCTTCTTTCTTCCCAACTAGGGAAAGAAAGAGACAGGCTGGGAGTATGGATCAACCTGCCAGTGCCCATGTTCAGCTGGGAAGCAATTACAGAAGCCAGACCTTCCACCTTCTGCATCCCATAATGACCTTGGGTCCATACTCCCAGAGGAATAAAGAATAAGATAGCTATCAGGGGAGGGGATGGGATACGGAGTTCTGGTGGTGGAAACTGTGTGGAATTGTACCCCTCTTATCCTATGGCTTTGCCAATGCTTCCTTTTTATAAATAAAAAAAAATAATAATAAAAGGGAAAAATGCATGAATCTCAACCTGATTCTATGTATATAAAGTAAAAAAAAAAACCAAACATCTGGCTATGGCAACAGTTATTAACAAACCATTGAAAATGTCTATTTATTATTACATAGAGACCAGGTAGATACTGCTCTGCTTATATGAAGTGCCAGGCCTGAACTCACTCTCCTCACTGAGCCATGTCCCAGGCTGCTAAAAATTTTGTCAAAAACAAATACTAAGTTCAGCTGCAATTTCAACCTCAATCACACCACTCTGGGAATTATTTAGGGAAAGGTTGAAGGAGGGTAATTATGTATAGTATGCCAGGCCTGATCTCAAATGTCTTGGCTTCTCTTAGGTAAAAATGCTACTGAAAGAGAACCTAGTTTTGCTAATGCTCCTGTAATTTCCATCAACTGTTCTCTAGTTGGTGTTAATTGAATGAGGCGAATGAGGCTTTTTTTTTTTTTAACATGAAGGTATGGCTAGAGAGATGCCTCCCATCTCAGAGCAACTGTGTCAGCAGAGAGGTGGAGAAGGGTGGAGGATCGAGAACCCTGAAGGTTCTGTGAACAAAACAACTATCCCAGTTCTCAGTCCCTTTGATATGTCAACTGTGCTACCCATTTGTGAGAAACACATATAAAATTTTATTGAAGCAATTGTACTCCCTTTACTTACATAAGGGAAAATATAAATCAGCCAGAAATAACATTGGCCAGCTAGAGCAGCAAGTGAAGCCAAAATAACATCCAGGCTAGTACTGCACCATGAATGCAATTTCAGTCACTGGAAAAGTGAAAGCCTAGGCTGAGGAACTCAGGGGTGGGGTTGGCTATGAAAGGAAGCTGAGAATATCAAAATCAGAAAGGCCAAGTACCAACATAACAATCACAATTCCCTCCCTGAGCTACTACCCGCCCCCCAACCCCACCAGGTTTCAATATATACAAACCACAGAAATATTCCTGCCTTTTAGGCATGTAGTATGAATAAACTGGGGTCCTGGAGTGGAAGCCAGGTTATACAGAAACTGGAGAGCAGACCCTTGATAAAGTTAAGGTAAAGCTGCAATTCTGTGTAGCTCAGTAGGCATCAAAACCAACCCCTGGGTGGATCATCCTTGGGGTACCTCTTAGGATTGTTTTCTTTTAATCTAGTGGCTGAGTGCCTGTTGCTCTCTTCCTCCCTTCTTGCCATCTATTCACACAGGAATCCACCAACAGAGCTTTGAAACATCATATGCATTCCAGGCACTGCAATGAGCTATACTTTGGAAATGTGATGATAAGCAAGACACAGATGGACCCTGCCCACGACAGACTAAAGAAACAGTCTAGGGGACTGGCCGGTAGCACAGCAGATTAAGCACACATGGCATGAAGTGCAAGAACTGGTATAAGGATCCCAGTTCCAGCCCCAGGCTCCCCACCTGCAGGGGAGTTGCTTCACAAGCGGAAAAGCAGGTCTGCAGGTGTCTATCTTCTCTCCCCCTCTCTGTCTTCCCCTCCTCTCTTGATTTCTCTCTGTCCTATCCAACAACAACAATAACAACAAGGGCAACAAAAATGGGAAAAATGGCTTCCAGGAGCAGGCACCGAACCCCAGTGACAACCTTGGAGGCAAAAAATAAATAAATTAAAACATAAATAAATTAAAATTAAAAAAAGAAACAGTCTAGAAGTAAATTAGTTTTACAATAAGGTAAATTAAGAGCAATGATTGGATATACAGGGAATGGAATGCAGAAATACCCAAACACAGACTGCAAAGGGGAGGGAGCCAATGAAGACTTCCTGAATACAAGGATACTTAAGCTGCAAAACTGAAGGGTGAGAAGTTAGCAGGTTAAACATGCTTAATGGGGGTGTAAGTGGGTGGTATGCTTGAAGGGGAGGGCACATGCCAAGGCACGGTGTTGGGAAGGTTGGGGTCCCTGGAGTTTGATAAAGCAGGAATTCAGTTTCTTTACATAATACATGGCTTTCTGTTTCTCTGGCAGAACAATCTCATTAAGTCATACTAAATCAAGGCGTGGGAGGTATGGGCAGTGATGAGACTAGGGTCAGGTCCTAAAGGGCCCTGCAAATGAAGCTGAGGAATTTAGTACTTAAGTGAATGGTGGCAAACCACACTTGGCAAGTCAAAAGACCTTTCCGGAATTCCTTCTTCATCTATAAAATGAGGGTGGGGTAGATGATCATAAAAGTTCTTTCTATGGACTAATGAGGCACTTAAATACTGCAGTTACCTAAGACTGGAAACTCTTCAGCAAATTTAGAAAGTCCTACTTTTGTGTTAGAACAAACCCATTGGCTCATGCCAAAATTGTCTGCTCTGCATATAAACTATCTTGAAACCCATCAGACACTACTTTCCTTCCGGTCATTCTGAGTCCTGGAAACAACCGTTACATGAAGACAGGCTAAGTCAGGAACGGAAAAGCAAAAGGTGGGTTTTATCTGTGAGAATTTAGACTCCTACCTCATTTGCAGAATCCCTACATGAAAAGATGTCCTAATACATTTACTGTGAACAGATGGTACTCTTGGCAGTATCAGCATCGATTTCTAAATTAATTTTTGGATATTGGTGAAGGACTGAGAAGATGTCAGGTATGAGACCTACCAGCCTGGCCTGGTCTCTGTCTCAGGCAGCCTGTCTAACTGGCTCTTTTCCTACTTATAGGAAGGTATTATATGCACATGACTATATGACACAGGAAACTCCAGCCCCTATCTTGCTGGTAACTTCAGAAATTCTTAGATATCCCAGCTAAAATTAACTCCTACTTCAAATTTCTAGCACAATTTGACTCTACATGAAACATCCTTTGTTTTGCTCTCTGTGAGCTTGAAATAAGAGGGGGAAGGAAGATGGTAATTGTTCTTTCTCACTAAATCACCCCTCTTCCTCATTCCCCCAGAATACTGAAGAAGAGAATGAGGAGAGAGGCCATTGAGGAAAGAAGAGAGGATAGGAGACAATCTGGTAAGATGAGAAAGAAAGACTGAACAGATGCAAGGGGGAGGAGAGGGTATGGCATGAGAGGATTGCCTACAGACTGCCCTCTGAGCTTGCCATGGCTGTCACTGGGCACACCCCCTACAATGCTCTTGACATTTTGACCCCAAAGACCCACTTCCAGCAGCCTCTGGTGAGGTGAGGTGAGGACTCATGTATACAGAGAAGACCAAGTTTGTAGAAAATCTCAATTTTAAACTTCCATTCTAGAACATCATTCTAGCTCTTGTGGTGAACAGAAACACACCCACATTCCTTCTTCATTCCAGCCTGCTTTTCTCTGTGTCTGCCCAGGAAGCTTAGGGTCAGCTAATCATTACAGGTCCTGTTCCCTATGAGCACCCAAGGAGAGGCCAAAATAACTACATTGATAGGTAGCTAACAATGAAAAGTGAAAGCACAGAATCCTGAGTCAAATGACTTGGCTTATCCTGCTTTCTACCAGGTTTATGATTTTAGACAGGTAGTTTGGCAATTCAGTTCCTCTATTTCCTGGGCCATAAAATGGAGATGGTAATAGTACTACCTAGGGAGGGTGTCATAAGGATTAAAAAATTAACTCTGTAATAAGCACATAGCACCTGTTATACTGAATACAAATTCATGGAATCTCACGGTTTTAGAGCTTGACATCTCACAAGTGATGAGTCCAGGCTTAAGATGATACTTGTGGAAAGTGGAAGTACTTAATGGCAGAATCATGATAGATTATTTAGTGAGGTGAATACTCATTTTACAGATAGAAAGGCAGATACTGGGAGAAATTGAGTGGACTGGCCAATTCTTAGGAACTGAGAGAAAGGAAGTTTGTAAATAAAAACCTAGGCTCTGATCTCCTCTTTCACTGAACACATATGCTAATTAACCTTTTCTACTCCAGGTTTAGTTGCCACTATTTCTGTGGTTTAATTTTTTTGAGATGACCTGAATAAACATAGGAAGCAATCCAAATACAAGGTGATAAAAGTTTAAGTTATTTATATATGTCCTTCCTTCCTTTCTTTTTTTCTCTTTCTTTCTTTCTTTCTTTTCTTCCTTTTGTTGCCATGAGATTATTGCTGGGGCTCTCTGCCTGTATGATTCTATCAATCCCAAAATACTCCTTTTTTAAGATAGAGAATGAGAAACAGAAGAGGAGAGAAAAGTTGAGTGGAAGAGAGAGATACCACTTGTGAACCTTCCCTTGAGCAGGTGCTCCCATATGAAGGTTAGAAACACATAGAAAACTATGTGTTCTGCTAGATGAGCTATCTCCGGGTCCCATAAACGTTTTTCATTTCATACACACAGGATTTTTTTTCTAGGTCATGGATGCAATAGGGGGAAAAAAAAAGAATCCAAAGTGATCATTTACATTTCCCTCTTGGGGGGAAGGCATGTAGGATGAAATCCTGAAAGAAGGATAGAATGTACTTAAAGTTGAATTACATGATCAATTATTTAAGCAGGGTGAATATTCTTTATTTGTACCACATGAGTTCTAAGGGTTTCTTATTAAGTCAGGGGTGGACATGAGGGTGTACCTGCTGGGAATATGTAGGAGTAGTAGAAGCTGAATGGGCTGGTGCTTCTTTGCGCTACTTAGACTTGAGTTTTTAAATGTAATTTTGAATTGTATAGGCAATCCATGTTGGAAAACAGGGTAACTCAGAGATGACAAAATAACTCTTTTATCATGATCTTGATTGAGCCCCAACAGAGAAAAAACAAACAAGCAAAAAACAAAACAAAACCAAAAAACTTCAAGCATCCTGAAAGATCCTTTTAAGTGGTGAGATTAAGACCATTTTTTTACATAAGATACTATGATGGTTTTCAATATCACTAAGCAGGGAGAGAAAGAGAGAGAGAGAGAACTGCCAATATTGTCCAAGAGTTATGAGGTCCTGTGTGACCTGGCCTTTATCCATTTTCTTCCTAAGCATATCTTCCTTTGATCAGTGGCTTTAATCACTCTATTCTTATTCCTGAACAATAATAGGACCCAATCCCCTTTGGTATTGACAAAGGTATTCTTTCTACTCAGATCTTCATGTACCTATTTCTCTCACCTGCTGCAGGTCTGGGTTTTGATGTCATTTTCCAGTAAGAATCCTATTTGGCTCTGCAGCTTGACACAGCCTGTATCCCCTACTCCAAATACTTCAACCCTTGGCTCTACAGTTCCCTTTTCTCTGCAACACCAACCACCTTCCAACCAATGATGTGATTGCATCTTTATGATGTCCCTGGCTCACTTGTCTCTTCACTAGAACGTGAGTTTCAGGAAGGCAGAGGACTTGCTTCCCTACCTCCACCCCACCACCATCTTCAATGGATCCCCAGTGCCTATCACTCAGGAGGACCCAATAAATACCTGTTGAATGAATAAGAAACTTTATTAGAGTGCTAGGTGGCAATCTCAAATGAACTTTCATTTTCCTGAGAAATAAATAGCCTCTTTTTGTAATACCTTTTTCTCTTTCCATTGTGTGACCATGCCTTTCTCTTTCACTGTCAGAACACTTCCTCCTTAGATGCACACAGGGCTTTGTGCCTTTCCCAGGAGCTTGAGGTAAGATTGAAGTACAAAGTCTGTGGCTGCCGTTATTGTCATGGCTCTTGGGCAGAGCTCCTAGGCCTCTACCATGGACCCTGAGCTAAAACCTCACTCTGCCTGCTCAGGAAGAGGGTGTGGAGCTCTGACCTCTTGGCTTCTCAGCAAGATAAATGTTTTTTAAGTGATGACCCTTGGTCACCCTGGCTCAGTGGTAGAAGCACAGCCACTATGGTAGAAGCACGGCCATTAGCAGTAGGGGTTCCTATGTCTCCATGGCTAAAGGTCCAATGGGGTTCACCCTGCAACACAGCCAGATGGAGCTCTGAGATGGAGCTTGTGGATTCTGGCTCTGGCTTTCTACTCCCCCACAGCCTGTTAGCACCTCCACCACAGGTGGGTGGGGGTGAAACTCAAGTCACTGGCAGTGTTGCTCATCTGAAGGAGCTCAGGTGAAAGACACAGTGAAACCCGGGGGGTGAAACTCAGGGTGGAGAAGTCCCTCCTAGCTTTAACTCCATTATGAAAATAAATGAGATAGCTACACAATAGGACTCACAGAGGAAGATGAAAGGCAATTGTGTTATTTCATAAAGAAAAGAGAAGACTTTTTTCTCTCTTGCCCACCATCTCTTGCCTTGCCTATGATCTCATCTCCAAAGACCCAAGATTTTAATAACTCATAATTACTTAATCATTCTGGCCTTGCTGTTTGTCCTCAGCTTTATGTGCCAAACAAACATGTTGTTTATTAAGAAGATCGGCTAAATTCATGCAAAAACCGAAAACAATTTGAGAATTTCTAAAGAGTGAATCCTGTCTTACAATTAAAAAGAAAAACACACATGAAAGGAAGAAGAAAGTGTTGAAATACTGAAACATGGTTTCCTTTCCAGAGTCTGATACCCCCCACCCTCATTTCTCAAATAATAGATAGGTTGTTTTCAAGTCCTGATGTTCCTTGAACCCCTTACCAATGCAGCTGACCACTTTTGTTCAATGTGGATTTTTTTTTTTTTTTGCCACAGCTATTCAAGTCATATTTCAGGAAGAAAGGAACAGCTGAGCTGACGAGCTGTTTTGGGTAGAGTGGACCAGGATGGAGTAGGATCCAGAACAAGATAAAACTTAGTTGAAGAAAGTTAAGAAGCCTGAAAAAAAGGAGGACGTATACAGAGGATGTGCCCTCAAAGACGATGTGTTTATAGGAACATGGAGGACTTTTCCTCAAGTGTATATATGGGAAGGAGGATTATCTCAGCTTTGGTGAGGGCCCTGCAGGGATGGGCTATGTGGATACATCTTTTTTTTTAAATTTTTTAAATTTATTTTAAAAAGGGGACATTAACAAAACCATAGGATAAGAGGGGTACAACTTCGCACAATTCCCACCACATCCATATCTTCTGACCTGTGCCATAAAAGGTCTAAAGTAAAGGGCTGGGGAGAAACCATAATGGTTATGCAAAAAATAACTCCCAAGCTCTATTCCCAGTACTTCCACAAACCAGAGTTGAAGCAGTGCTCTAGAGAAAAACCAAACAAAACACACAGACACACTCCCAAAAAGCTAATCAAAGTAAAGCAGTAATACTAAGAACCACCCTCTTTAGCCTTTTATTAATACGAAATGTTAACATGGAAAGAAAAGATACAGAAAAAAGAGATTTTAAAATGCTGCAATATATATGAAAGCTGGAATGTGATTCTGAGAATGCTGTTAAAATGTTATAGACATAAAAATGTAAAGCCAAGAAACCAGAAAAAGGACCTTGAGCATACAAGAAAAATGCAGAAAAAGAAAATAAAGAAAAAATGAATCTCTGGATTTATAAAAAATGAACAAAAATCCCTTTTCAATGTCATTATGTACATACCTTGTAGTGAGGCCTGTAAGTCTTTCATATTTTGGTCTAAAAGCTGTGAAGGAAGGAATCCTGCACCAGTTTGGGGCTTGGGATCCACTTCTCCTGGGGCCCCAGTGGGAGCTGCCTCCTTCAGTCGATCATCTCCAAATACAGCAGCCCATTCTTTGCTAAACTCTCCCTCTTCCAGGGAGGATATGCTGAAGATCTCACTCAGCAGTAGCAGGTCATCTTTATCAGAACTGTCTGGTTCCAGGGTCCCTGGCATTGGGCCCAGGCAAGCTGAACGGAGTAACAGAAAATAGAACACATCAATCATCACCAAGGGTATGGGCCCTCAGGAATCTATGCTGTGGGTGCTGGGATAGTATAGGATAGGTGTTGGCAAGATTTTAAGGAAATCTTTTGTTTATATATCTATATATATATCTACATGTATACTTATATGTCTATATCTATATATACCAACCACATGTAACAACCTCTCTCAAACCTCTAAACATCAGGCATCAAAGTCTGTTGTGTAAGTTACTGTGCTGTCTTCCTAGCCTCAAAATCTCTTCAGTTTTGGTTTTCCCCTTAATGCAAAAGCAAGTTTACACATTTTTTTTTCAGATATGAAACAAAGCCAGAATTGAAAGCATGCTAGAGATCTTTGTTCCTTGCTTATATATCTTTCTGAATTTGCCCACATAACAAGCCCTAAACATACAGCCAGCACACCATGTGGCAGCCTGCCCTGGGGTGGGATGAGAACTTGTTCCATGCTCTGACTTGGCCTAGGCAAAGAGAAAGGCAGAAAGGATGTTACAAGCCTGACCCTGACCAAGAGAGGCATCCTTGACACCATTCTCCTTTGCGGCAACCCAACTGTGCAAAGCAAAGGAAATGCTGACTTGGTTTTGTTTGAGGGCAAAGGTGAAAAAAAAATAACAGAAAAACAGCAAATATTAACTATCCAAAGCAATGAACTTATAGGACAGAGGAACAGCTCTGGAGGGACAGAGTGAACACTAAACACAAAGGAGGAGCCCCAGGGCAAGTCTTTACCAGCTGTGTGACATCAGCAAGATGCTCAACCTTTAGGAGACATTTTTAAAAATTATACTATTGATAATGTCCCTTGGAACATTGTCAGGAAAGCCCATAGAAACATTATCCCAAACTTCATTGTCTGTCTAGAAGGAAGATTTTAAAGATGAGACCCATTTTCACACTATGAACACTAACAAAACATTGAGGAGTAGAATGAGGATACTTCCATCAAAAATCCTATAGCAAGACTTCTATTCAATTTTCTGTGTTTCGAAAACCAAACACTCGTAATTTTTATTAACTGTCTAATTAAGCATTCTTAGTGCTTTGCGTTATCACAGGAATGTTCACTGAGATGTAGCCTGTAGGTGTGGTATTAAAATGATGAGGAAAACAACATTTTACTGAACAGGCCACTTAGAAAGTGTAAGCATTTTTTTAAGGCATGAAAAGAAGGAAGTCAAGATTGATATTTTCTCTGAGCTATACTGCAATTCCAAGACTGTCATATTAAGTAAAATTAACAGGTTTTCCTAAAATATATGAGATAATTAGTAAGTAAAAGCTTTTATTTCCTCCTTCTTCTTCTTTTTAATAAGGTTTATCTCTGTCAGCTTTACTGGGCCTATTTTCGACCATATTTTATATGGAGATTTACAGCTCAGGAGATCTTTGATGTGCAGAGCAGTCCAGCAATAAATCAGGGAAGGGAGGAGCCCAGTCACTCTCTTATCATTGTGGTTTAAAAGTGGCAAATATCACTTTCATGGGGAAATTGTCTAATTAGGCATTCTTAGTGTTTTGCGTTATCACAGGAATGTTCATTGAGATGTAGCCTATAGGTGTGGTGTTAAAATGATGGGGAAAATGACATTTTACTGAATAGGTTTCAGAGAGTTCTGCATAGCAACCAGCTATGCTTGTGGATGGTAGGCAAAGCAGGATGGGTGAGCTAAATTGGCCCAGTTCTGCCAAGGAAGGAAGGAGGAAACCTTGACTGTGACAGGGTGTGTCATCAACACATGTGTGCCTGTATATACCCTCCTCCTTCCTTTCTTAGAATCACCCCCCACCACCACCACCTTTTTTAAATTGTTACCAGTTTGGTGCCTCTACAAGGAACCCATTATTCCTGGCAGCTATGATTTTTTTTTTTTTGATAGGAAAAGAACTGAGAGGGGCAGGGGATATAGAGAGGAAGAGAGAGCACTGCTTCACTGCTCATGAAACTTTCCCCTCTAAGTGGAGAGTTGGGGCTTGAGCCCAGGTCTGTGAACATGGTAATGTGTGTACTCAATCATATGTGCCACTGCCCAGCCCCTAGCATCTTTACATGTTTTTTCTTTCTTCCTCCCTTCCTTCCTCCCTCTTCTCTCTCTCTCTCTCTCTCTCTCTCTCTCTCTCTCTCTCTCTCTCTCTGTTTCTGCCACAGGGTTATTGCAGGGGCTCAGTGCCTGCATGGCTTCACTGTTACTTGTGGCTATTTTTTCCCTTTTGCTAGAGTGAAAGACTGAGGAGTAGAAAGCTCTGGGAGGCAGGAGGGGGGGACAGATTATGTGAGAAAATACCTTTAGCACTGCTCCACCACTCATGAGGCCTCCCTCCACCATACCCCGCCCCAGCCCCTGCAGTCAGGGAACAGGGGCTTAAAACCAGGTATTCACACGTGGCAACATGTGGCAACATGTGGCAACATGTGGCAACACTCTACCGGGGAGCCACCACCTGGCTTTTCTTTTACATGTTTTAATTTCACAAATCTCTGTGCTCTCTGCTTTCAGATAAGGAATGTCTAAACCTTTTCTCATGGTTTACTTTCTGGCTTGACTGAAACCAGATGACCAACAGACCCCAAGCTATGTTCCCGAAACCCATTCAAACTGAACTGCAAGCCTTAGAGGAGCAGACGACTTTAAATGAGCATGGGCATTGTGTGCATTCCTCCTGAAGTCACTTCCCAGCCCTCTGCTACATCAAACTCTAGGGAGATTTTAGTGCTTTAATCTAGATGTCGGTCCAAGGCAGGTCATAAGTAACATTAGCAACAACAAATAATAAACCTTAAGCCTTCCAAAAATAATCAGAAACTATAACAGCTCTGTCTTTGTTCATACTGTTTAGGTTTTATGCCAGGGTATTTAGAGTGGACTTCTATGGGTTTTTGTTAACTGAAATCCCTTGCTTCTTTTCTTCAGTTTTCCTTTGAGAAAACAGTTTTACCTGATAGTGTTAACACACCACTCTGAATGCCCTGTTAGCACTCATATGCATGCATGACCCTCAGCTGACCAGCTCTTCATTTCTCAGGTCATGGCAACTGGTACAAGAAGCAGCACATGCCAGCAGCTTCCTTGAATTTGGTATACAAAAGGCTGGGTAAGTGCCCAATGCTCACTCAATCCCCTTCTCTAACCACCCTACAATCCTCCCCACCCCCCAGTTTCAGAGTCCTTTGCTTTGTTGTAATGACCTGTGCCTAGTTCATGTTTCTCCCTGTTTCTTTTTTTTCTTTTTTCCTCCTCCAGGGTTATTGCTGGGCTCGGTGCCTGCACCATGAATCCACCGCTCCTGGAGGCCATTTTTTTCCTTTTGTTGCCCGTGTTGTAGCTTCGTTGTGGTTATTATTATTGCCCTTGTTGACACAATTCATTGTTGGATAGGACAGAGAGAAATGGAGAGAGGAGGGGAAGACAGAGAAGGGGAGAGAAAGATAGACACCTGCAGACCTGCTTCACCACCTGTGAAGCGACTCCCCTGCAGGTGGGGAGCCGGGGGCTCGAACCGGGATCCTTAGGCCGGTCCCTGCGCTTTGCGCCACATGCGCTTAACCCACTGCGCCACCGCCCGACCCCCTCCCTGTTTCTTAAGATCAACATATAAGTGAGTTCATGTTCCTTTTTTCTCTTTCTGGCACAGAAATAAGAGAAAGTATACCCATATCACAGCAAGTGTCTTTATAAATCATTATTTACCCAATAAAACAATAAAAAACTAGAAGGAAGAGGGTCTCGCTCTTTTTTTTTTCAGGGGAAATTTTTAGAATTTGTGGGTACAGATTTGAGCTTTCCAGAAAGACTCAAGACTGCACATGTTTAAAGAGGAAGTGTGTGAAGAGTTGGGGAAAGAATCTTCACAACACTGTCTAGCCCCTGTTCCTACCCTTGCATAAAATCAGTTCACCAACAGATCTACCCAGTTACATGTGTTAAGCCCAATGCATGCTATTTTTTTATTAAACAAAAATTAGGGATCAGGAGAACACATACTTTATCAATAGCAAGAACTATGGTTCAAGTCCCTAGTCACCACATGGGAGTCTAGAGATAGGAGAGCTTCACAAGGGTAAAGCAGTGTTGTGGTATCTCTCCTCTGTCCCTTTCCCTCTTTGTCCTCATCCTTTATCCTAAAGAGAAAAATAGAAAAAACAGTCCCCAGGGAATGGAAGAATTGTGTGGTTGCAGAGACACATGGATAACTCTGGTAACAAAAAATAATAATACAGATCAAATAAAAAGTAAACTATTTAGAGAAAAGTTTCTATCACTTCTAGACAAAAGAATCATGACAGTTATTATAGCCAATCAAGCTCAAACGTAGTGACAGAAATGAAAAATAGGGGCCCGTGGTGAGGAAGATCATATATATTTGCCTCCAGGGTTATTCTGGGGCTTGTGCCATTGCTCCTGGTGGCTATTTATTTATTTATTTATTTATTTATTGGATAGGACAGAGAGAAATTAGAGGGGAGGGAGGGGTAGAGAGGGGAAGAAAAAGACACCTACAGAACCAATTAATCACTTGTGAAGTGTTCCCCTGCAGGTGGGGAGCCAGGAACCTGGATCCATGAGCAGGTCCTTGCACTTAGTACTGTCTGCTTAGCACTATGTGTGCTTAACCAGGTATGCTTCTGCCTGGCTCCCCAAAGATAATTGTTTAGAACTTGTTCTGAACTGAAATTGAGTCTGAGATCTTCCACTGACTTTGGCCTATCATGTGCCAAACTATTTTATTTAACAATTAAAGTAGGCCTAGATAGTGAACCATGCCTCTTTTAGGAAAACTGCTACTTAGCTGAGTGCAATGAAACTGGAAGTGGCCTGAACCAGAAAACAGAGAAGCCTCCAAATTATTGCCCTGATAATTAAGATGCTTTAAATTACTATACATAACTTTTAAGGAAAAAAAAACTTAATTACAAGTAGAAAAGAAAGAGATTAGGTCTATAACCAGGCAAGTCAAGACTAGAGAGGTAACACTAGTCAGGGGTTCAAAAGGATCATGCTATCATTTTCTTTGGCAATAATTCAACTACAAGAAAGGGGGGATACACACAGAAAGGTGATAAGTTCTTTGAGAAAGGTTCAACAGGAGTCAGAACTTGCACCCAGGTAGATAGGCGGGTATTACTCCAAGGTCATGGTACCTTTCATCTTAAAAGCTGAATAAATGTGGTGCAGCTCTCAGGTGCCAAACCCACAGATAACTACTCCAAGTCCCCTTCATGCTTTTGCAGACTCCTCAGTCTCCTGTTTACTCTCATATCAGATAACTGAACCACAGAGACTACTACATGAAGTACTCAAATTCCCTCCTTCTCTGCTTCTAAATCTGACCCTTCATGCATTCCCTCTTCCTAAAACCAGCCCTCTCTGTCTCCCTTCCCTCCTTCCAGGAGCCTGCTCTGCTCCCAGTATTAAGCTTTAGTATCTGCATTCTCTTATTCTCCAGTGTTTCTTCTCCTGTCCTTAGAAAATGTGTGTACACCCAATAATAGTCACTTTTCACCCACTTTGTTGCTGCCTCTGCCCTCCCCTCCTGGTTACTTCTCTTGTTTCTTCTTTCTACAACTACACTCTTGTTTCTCAACTCACTTTGTTTAGCTGTCCATAATCATGCTTTTTTTTTTTTTTAGTTATCTATTTCTTTTTAAAATTTTTTTAAATTTTATTTATTTTCCCTTTTGTTGCCCTTGTTGTTTTTATTGTTGTTGTAGTTATTATTGTTGTTGTCATTGTTAGACACAACAGAGAGAAGTGGAGAGAGGAAGGGAAGAAAAAGATAGACACCTGCAGACCTGCTTCACCACCTGTGAAGCGACTCCCCTGCAGGTGGGGAGCTTGTGGCTTGAACCGGGATCCTTAGGCTGGTCCCTGAGCTTCGCACCACTTGCGCTTAACCCACTGTGCTACCGCCCGACTCCCAGTTATCTATTTCTTATTGGATAGAGACAAACAGAAATTGAAAAGGAAGGGGATGATAAGCAGAGAGAGAGAGAGAGAGAGAGAGCTGCAGCCCTGCTTCACTACTTGCAAAGCTATCCCCCTGCAGGTGGGGACACAGGTCCTTGTGCATTGTAACATGTGCACTCATCAGGTATGCCACCATCCAGTCTCCCCCATAATCAAGCTGTTACCCTCAAACTGCACCAAAGTGGCCCTCTTCAAGTTTACCAGTGATATCCTGATTACAAACTCCAACACCTTTTCACATGCTTCACTTCATGCTGTTTAATATTCTGGAAATGCTATAATCTTTTGGGAGTACCATTGAAGAAGCTCTTTTGATGCTCTCTTAAGTCTTTGACTAAACTTTCCCTGCTGCTACTTACAAAAAAAAAAACTTATTTCTGTTCCTCAGTGTCTATGGGAGAGCTTATATATTCTTTTGGTTGCAATATTGGGAAGACTATCAAATTGCCTTCTCCATTTTAAAATTTCTTCTTGAACTGGTGACAAGATACAGGGCTGCTTTGAGTCCTGTCTATTGGTGAATCTCTTTGCACTTCATAAAAGGTACCATTCCACTGTATGCCCCATTGATTATTGAGTAAAATAGCACTTTTCACAGTGGTGTTCAGGACCTCTACTGTCAATCTCAAATGCAATCCTTTCAACAGTGCATCAACTCAGTCTTCAGGGAAACATACAATTTGGCAAGATTCTTCCCATCTCTTTTTAAAGTGTTCATCCTTCCTTTCTCTCTCCTTCTCTCTCTCTCTCTCTCTCTCTCTCTCTCTCTCTTTCTTTCTTTGGCTGGGAACTTGCTATATTCTCTTGGTGAGATACCCAAAGAGAATAATTAGACTCAACTGAAAAGGGACCTTTGAAAGTACCTTTTCTAACTCATTTTGCAGATGAAGAAAATGACACTGGGGTTAGATAACTTGCCCAGGGTCATGGAATTTATTACTTACAGATAAGCTGCCTGGGGATTATCTGGTTCACAGGTCAAGATGTTTTCTCAGTGCTGCATATGTCTTTCACCTTGCAACCAATTAAGAGTCTCATGCATTAACTATTACTTAAACCTTATAAAATTTTGGGGTTTCTAAGGTCAGATGGCTGCCAGGCAATACCTGCAGCTTCAGGCCTCACAGTAGAATAGTGAGCTAGTGGTTATACCCATTCACCATGTTTGTACTGTACTGCTCAGAACTTTTATTCTACCCCCCCCCAAAAAAAAAAAAAACGGCAAAAATCCCCCATGCCCTCTGAAAAAACATTCCCTAGGAAAACTGATCCTGAACCAATGAGTTCTAACTGATCCTAAACCGATGAGTTTTCAACAAGTGAAGACTGACTAACACACAAAGGAAACTCTCTGAAGTTGAGGCAGAGTGTAGGTAACAGAAGACTAATGTGGGAAACTGGTGACAACCCACTCAGGTAATATTTTTGAAATCATATTGGGTTTCATGTCCTCGGCATAAATGAGGAACACAGACGATGGAAACAAAACTACACAGACTAGAAATGAGAGCAGAGGAAAACAAACAGATAATTGTCATGGAAGTTACCTTCATCTCGACGTGAAACAGGAAGACTCCATTTCTCTGGTTTTCTCCCTGGCCCCCACTCTCAACATTATGACTAATTATAAAGGCCACACACTTGTAACACACAGGAAAAAGCCCCAGACACCAACACTATTCTCACATCATCCTAATGTGAGGTAAAAAATGGGTAGGAAACCACCTTACAAAAATATGTAATAAGAAAAACATTTTTTTTTACTATATCAGGTTCATACTATACTATAACATAATACATTTGTTTGGAATACAGAAATGCTGCTTCTAGAAACTTCACTTTCGTAAAAAAGCAATAGATAATAATAATAGATGGAGTGGGGGTGGGGATTGAAACCATCTCTATCCACTCTCCAGGAAAACACCCTCCAAAACAAATAACAACAAAATATTTCCTCTTTACCCCAGTCCCAGAAAAACCCTAACAGGTTCTGAGTAGATACTAAAAATACTATTTTGTGATTCTCAAGCTTGCTCTTTCCTTTTAGCAAGAGTTCTTAATAAGCAAGCAATTAAAATTTTTGAAACCTTGATAGAGGTATATTTATATAGAAGCTTTTAAAAGGATATTCATGTTCTTCAAGTAAGAGCAGCATTTGGTTTTAAAAGTACACTATTGTTGAAGAGATAGCTCACTGGGTAGGGTGCCTGCAGTGCCATGAGCTTGACCCAGGTTCGAGTCCCAGTACCACATGGGAGGTGCTATGGCAATGGAGGAAGCTTTTGTGTTGCGGTCTTTCACTATTTCTCTATCTGAATAATAATAATAATAATAATAATAATAATAATAATAATACTGTAACCTGCACAAGTAAGGCCCTGGTCCTACCCAATAAACAAATAGATAAATTATAAATAAAGTACATTCTTATTTTATGTGTGAACCAAAGCTAGAAGTAATCCTAGGGTGCTTCTGGAGATTGCAAGGAAAGAAAGCTAAGAAGATATCAGAGAATTTGACACATGTGTGTGAGGAAGCAATTGGATTCCTAATCAGCTATATATGGAGACCTTCAGGAGGAAGTATTGAGTGACCCAGGAGAAATGGCCCAGCATCATAAGTGTATCTCATTGCTCTGGGCTAAAGATTGTCGTTGACACTTAAGGAAGCTACTGATTGAGCCTCTCACTTGTTTTGATGTTTGGCTATAATTTAGAATATCAAGTCTGGGAATATTAGCAAGGATGTAGCAGAAGACAAACATTTAAATTGCAATATAAAAAACTGCTAGTGGTGGGCCAAGCAGTGGTACACACAGCTAAGTGCCCATATTACTATGCTCAAGGATCCAGGTTTCAGTCCCCACTCCCCTCCTGTAGGAGGGGACAATTAACAAGCAGTGAAGCAGGTCTGCAGGTGTCTGTCTTTCTCTATCTCCCCTCCTCTCTCAATTTCTCTCTGTGTGTGTCCTATTCAACAAAATAGAAAGAAAAACATTAAAAAACTGGTCACAGGAAGTGGTGGGTTTATACTGCCAGCATTGAGCTCCCTGGTGACAATAAGAAAAAGTATATATGTATATATTTTGTATATACATGTATTTTACATAATTGCTAGTGTAAAAAGTTCACTTAGTTTTTCCCTAGAGAATTTTTCTATTATCTTTATTTATTTGATAGAGACAGTCAGAAATTGAGAGGAAAGGAGGAAATAGAGAGGAAGAGAGACACCTGCAGCACTGATTCACCACTTGCAAAGTTTCCCCCTGAAGGCAGGGACTGGGGGCTTGAACCTGGGTCTCTGTGCATTGTAGCATGTGTGATCAACCAGGTGTGCCACCGCCTGGACCTGAGAAGGATTTCTGTTTATGACCAAATTATGGCATAAAAATAAATTTTTTTCCAAACCCTTTGAACAAAGGAGAACAAAAGCTATGATTTCTGGAGGTTACTTAAGATCATGCATGTCATACAAATTCACTTTCTGTTGTGTTATATACTAGATATTTTTCTAGTATTTTTCAATACTAGATATTGGTCCAACTTTGAGGTCAAGAAACATGCTATAATCCACGAATGAAATTTAACATGTGGTCACAGGTGGTTTCAAAAACCACTTTTAGGGGGCCAGTCGGTGGCACACCAAGTTAAGCACACACAGTATGAAGCACAGGAACTGGTGTAAGGATCCTGGTTCCAGCCCTCAGCTCCTTACCTGCAGGAGGGGTTGCTTCACAAGTAGTAGAGCATGTCTGCAGTTGTCTTTTTCTCCCCCTCTCTATCTTCCCCTTCTCTTTCAATTTCTCTCTATCCTATCCAACAACAACAAAAAATGGAAAAAATGGCCACCAACAGCAGTGGATTCACAGTGCAGACACCAAGCCCTAGCAATAACCCTGGAGGCAAAAAGAAAAAGAAAGAAAGAAAGAAAGAACACTTTAAAGTATCTCAACGTGTCACTCAGCTTTTTTCCCACTAGAAATATTTTTAAAAAAATTTTTTAAATATTGGTTATTCATTATTTATTATCTTTTTATTCATATATGTATTTAGTATTTACTATCTATTTAGCAGGAAAATAAATTTCATAATGGCACCAAATTGAAGTATTTTTCTGGGCAATGGTTTCTGAGGAATTGTCTCCATGCTATTGTTATAATAGCCACTTTTTAAAAAATGACTTTATACATTACTTGTCAAATAGAATTACCAATGGGGGGAGTTGGGCGGTAGCACAGCGGGTTAAGTGCAGGTGGTGTAAAGCACAAGGACCAGAGTAAAGATCCAGGTTCAAGGCCCCGGCTCCCCACCTGCAAGGGAGTAGCTTCACAAGCAGTGAAGCAAGTCTGCAGGTGTCTATCTTTCTCTCCTCCTCTCTGTCTTCCCCTTCTCTCTCCATTTCTCTCTGTCCTATTCAACAACAATGACATCAGTAACAACAACAATAATAACTACAACAACAATGAAAAACAATAAGGGTAGCAAAAGGGAAAATAAATAAATATAAAAAATTTTTTAAAAAGAAAAAAAACCCCTAAAATTAAAAAAAAAATTACCACTGGGAACAAAAGGGCTACCAAGCAGCAGGGTGCCAGAGCTTATAGCCTTCAAGTCCTATAAAGTCAGCCATCCTTGGAATAAGCTTGCTCTCTCTTTCTCTCTCTCTCTCATCTTGATTGCTTAATGTCTTGCATATAATAATCCCTGTTTTAATGTGGGACTTGAGCCTTCTGGCAGTTTTTCAAAGGGCACACATTTTGAAATGAACAAATTAACAAACTGTCTTTTCTTAGGTCACCAGAAGTTCTGTGTGTACTGAGAGACTATTTTATTATTAATGGCCATGTTAAGTTTTAGGTTGATGCTACCCTAGGGGTTGACAATGAAGAAGAGGCAGTGAAAATGCATGGTTTGAACTTAAAGAAGAAATTAGTTAGCATTGGTAAAGGAAATGTTGAAATTATATGACCCTACATTTAAGCAGGAAGAATTGTAAATCAAATTTTCTGCCTAAGAACAAGTACATATTTGTGAAAGTGTATATTTATTTTTTAGAGTTATTTTTAGAGTTAAATTGAGTATTCAAAATGGTATGGACTACTATTCTATGAAACCAACAATCATTATAGTTATAGACTTATGTCTAAAATTTGTTTAAAATAAATAGGAAGATACAATCTTATTTCATTCTATCTTGCAGCATGTTTATATAAGTCATCATGTATCTTGGGCAGTAGTGTGTTTCCAAACTATTTATGTAAAGAAACACATGGTTTCTGGGTCTGTGCTGAGTCATAACTACCAAGTTAGAAAAAAGGTCAAAATCCAAAACCAAGACTTTTTTTTTCATAAGTATGGTATAATTGTAAACATACAGATTCATATTTGCTTGTATCTACTCAAAAACACTGGGGGGATTAAAGTGAGGTATACATTGGAATAGAGACAAGGGGTGGCCAGGAATGAGAAGTTTTTGTTTGTTTGTTTTTACTATATACATTTTATAATCATTGTTTTTCTACCAATGTGAACATGCTACCTGTTCAAAATTGTTCAAAATTGTTCACTCCCCAATATTACCAGTCATCTCTATCTTGAACAATACAATAGACCCCATTTGTGGGCTCCCATAGGACCTTGCCCTCAACTTGGATCAACAATGATAGAGAATGTTCCATCCTCCGAAAGGGAGGATGGACAACATAATCTATGCTATACCTGATGAAGATAGGTCCTGAAATTGGGGCAGCTTGGAATGTTCCTACTCATGACCACAGAATGTGAGGTCAGATCTATAGGGATGCAGAAGTCACATAGGCCCTTAAGCTGAATATGGGCCCCAGATCAGATCAAATTGATGGGGTTTACAGTCAACAATATTTATACACCTTTCCCATATTTGGGAGCTACTCTCTTCCCTGATCCAACTTTCTGGTCCTTTTTCCAGCCACGACATCATCTCCCAAGACAATAACTTGGGTCCACCTGAATATCAGATTTCAGGCTCAGGGAAAAAACAAACAAACAAACAAACAAAACTAGTATAGTCACAGGCCCTTTGAAATATAACTAAAATTGGCCTACTAGTTATCTACAAAATGGAGACCCCGCCCCATCCCCCAACTCTTCATCTGCACTACTTCAGCCTTTAGGTTCATGATTAATCAACAATTTGTTTGGCTTTATATGTTAACTCTTTTCAGCCACCAGGTTCCAGATGCTACTATGATGCCAACCAGACTTCCCTGGACAGACAACCCCACCAATGTGTCTTGGATCCCCACTTCCCCAGAACCCTTCCCCATTAGGGAAAGAAAGAGACAGGCTGGGAGTATGGATCGACCTGCCAACACCCATGTTCAGCCGGGAAGCAATTACAAAAGCCAGACCTTCCACCTTCTGCATCCCATAATGACCCTGGGTTCATACTCCCAGAGGGATAAAGGATAGGAAAGCTATCAATAGGGGATGGGATACGGAGTTCTGATTGTGGGAATTGTATGGAGTGTACCCTATTATCCTATGGTTTTGTCAATGTTTCCTTTTTATAAATAAAAAATAAAAGTAAAAAAAAATGTTCACTAACATAATGAAATTATATAGGAGACAATCATATCAAAAGGAAAATTACATAAAGGTTTGGTTGAGGATAGGAAAAATAACAATCTTCCCCACTGGAGTAAGATGAAGCTTCTGATTATAATTTACTAAGTATCAAAGACTTGATAATAGTAGTTGGTGGATACCCAATGTTTGCTGTGTCATTGTTTCTATCTCTCCTTTGTTGGAGTAGCTCTTTCTTCCTTCTCCCTCCAAGAAATACTTTGCAAAAAAAAAAAAAATTAAGTTCCATCAAAACATTTTATTCTTTTAAATATTTGTTTTATTATTTAAATCCTATGAGAAAGTTTCATGTAAGAGAGAAAGGGAAGCCAGAGAACTGCTCTAGCTCATACATACACTGCTAGGATCAAACCAGGAGCATCATGCATGCTAGTTCTGAACTCTACAGGCTGAGCTATTATTTGGTCACAAAGCCATCTACTTTCCTTTCTCTTTCTTTTTTTTTTTGTATCACTTTGATGGGGAAATGTTGACTCACACACTGTTGTCACATGTGTACAGTTTCATATCACCCCATGATAGGTGTCAGAACACTGCACTCTACCAATTCGTCCGCTTCCTCTACTCTAGGATACTAGACCCCCACCCCCATTTAACAGCCTCCTACCCCCTCCCTTTAGAGTCCTTGGATCTGCTGCAACAGACCATATTTAATTCAATTGTTATCCTGTATCCCCCCCCTTTTTTTTTAAAGCATTCTGCTCTAAAGTCCAAAGGGCAAAATCTTTATAATAAAGTAGAGGTGACATCAATGGTAACCTGCAGTAATTATTTGGTCATTACTTTTATCATCCAAAATGATTTCAATGTTTATAGATAAGTAGTTATTCTCATAGAAAACACATGAACCCTGCCCCACTAGGGATGGAGAGAGACAGGCTGAGAGTATGGATCAACCTGCCAACGTCCATGTTCAGTGGGGAAGCAATTATAGAAGCCAGACCTTCCACTTTCTGCATCCCATAATGATCCTGGGTCCATATTCCCGAGGGATAAAGAGTAGGAAAGCTATCAGAGGAGGGGATGGGATATGGAGTTCTGATCGTGGGAATTGTGTGGAGTTGTACCCCTCTTATCCTAGGGTTTTTGTCAGTGTTTCCTTTTTATAAATAAAAAAAAAAAGAAAAAAACACATGAACTATGGGATAATCTCAGACAGAAGTTGAAAAATAAGAAGAGAACACAAAGCAGAGCTTAAACTGGAGTTGGTGTATTGTACCAAAGTAAAAGACTCTGGGGGTGTTGTGGGGGTTCAGGTCCTGGAATATGATTTCAGAGGAGGACCTAGTGGGGGTTGAATGGAAATGTGGAAAACTGAGAAATGTTACACATGTACAAACTATTTTACTGTTGACTGTAAAGCATTAACCCCCCAATAAAGAAATTAAAAAAAGAATCACACAAACATTCCCAAGATACCTTATGGTGTGTTGCCTGGAATAACAATATAATAGGAAGGCAGGGTTCTTTTTAAAATATTTATTTATTTAGTTAGTGATTATTGGATAGAGAAAGAGCAAAATTGAGAGGGAGGGCAATAGAGAGGGAGAGGACAAGACACCTGCAGCCCTGCTTCACCACTTGTGAAACATTCCTCCTGCAGGTGAGGACCAAGGACTTGATTTTGGGTCCTTGTGCTCTGTACTGTGAGGGCTTAGCCAGGTGCACCACTGCCTGGCTCCTGAAGGCAGGTTTCTGTCCTCAAGTATATATTCCTAAATTCAGAAATCTTAGGGGGGCAGCTTTGATGTCTTTACATTATTGAAAAGTTTAATCAATGCTCTCTGTCTTCCATGCTTTCTTCTGTGTTTATTTTGAGAATTAAATTCAAATGAACTTCATCATGAATTAAGTAAGTTGTTTCCCTAGTTAATATGAATCTTCAATATGGGATGCTTATGACTCCTTTCCAGTTCTGTAGAAAATCTGCAAGAGCAAGGCAGGCTTGTCACCCAGGACACGGGATGCTCTAGAGTTTGGCTGAGAACCTCAGAGAAATTTTTTAGATTCCATAAAAGTGTTTGTAAAGTAATATTTGATATGATAGAGAGCAAAGGCTATGGGAAATTATTAGAGTTCCTTAAAACTATGCATATCTAGGGGCCAGGTGGTGGTGCACCTGGTTAAGCACACACATTATAGTGCACAAGGACCCAGATTTAAGCCCCTGGTCCCCATCTGCAGGGGAACAACTTCATGAGTGGTGAAGTAGGGCTACAGGTGTCTCTGTCTCTTTCCCTCTCTATCTTCCCCTCCCTCCTCAATTTCTCTCTGTCTCTATCTAATAAATAAATAAATAAATATAATTTTAAAAAAACTATATCTCATGCAAATCCATGACTTCAGATTCTTTTTGGAGGAGTTATTTAGCAAATGAGTTTAGGTTTGGTGAGCTTGAACATAGGACCTAGGCAGGAAAATTCTTCCTATGCAGTTAACTTGTTTTTAATGGAAATGCATCACAGTATACTGCCAGGAAAATATTTATTAGGATGAAGACTTTCCAATATGCCAGATATTATGAAAAAAGAAACACCTTATGTACAGGTTTTTCAATCTTTATGATAATTAAGCAAAACTGTTGCTATTGGTTTTCCACTTTACAAACTGAGACAGCCATGTCTGAGAGAATTTAAGTATGAAGTAAATTACTTAAATCCATATAGATCGCTTGCAGTAGATTCTGGTAATTTTAAAAGCCATTTTTTTTCTGTTTAAAGAGTATTTTATTAGGGGTCTTGGTGGTGACACATTTGGTTGAGTGCATATGTTACAATGTGCAAAGAACCAGGTTCAAGCCACCAGTCCCCACCTGCAGTAGGAAAACTTCACGAGTGATCAAGCAGTGCTATAGGTGTCTCTCTGTCTGTCTCTGTCTCCCCCTCCTCTTAATTTCTGGCTGCCTCTATTCAATAAATAAATAAATATAGCTAAGCAAAATAAAAAATATTTTATTTATTTATTTCATAGAGACAGAGAAATTGACAAGGAAGAGGAAAAGAGAAAGACACCTATATCACTGCTTCATTGCTAGTGAAGCTTTCCCCCTGCAAATGGGAAGTGGGGCTTGAACCCAGGTCCTTGAACATTGTAGCATGTGCACTCAACTGGGTGCATTACTACCCAGCCTCAAAGCCATTTTTTTCCACTGCAGCATAAAACCTTGACATAACTGTAGCCTTAGCAATTTGAATATTACGATGTTAATTATGTTAAAGATGATAGCTACACATACTAATTTGTGCTTAGTCATATTGAAAGTTATCTCTGGGGCCTAGGGGAGGGGTGGTGAAGCAATTGCCAAAGCACACATGTTACCATGCATGAGGAACCCAGTTCAAGCCCCTGGTCCCCAACTGCAGGGAGAAAGTTTCACAAATGGTAAAGGAGTGCTACAATTGTTTCTCTTTCTCTCTTCCTTTCCCCCCTGTCTCTCTCTCTTTCATAAATAAATGAAAATTTAAAAATGAAGCTATCTGTGAACACTGAGACAGTAACTTAAATTTGCATAAGAATTCAAATCTATTAAAAAATAGACATTACATTTCCCTGTGTGTAAAATATAACTACAAATTAAGACAAGCCAAACATGAAATAAATGTATAAAACTTACCACCTTCCTCAGGTTTCACGTCTAACAGTTCATCTAGGGATCCATGACAGTAGTGGAAAGAAAGCAAAATTATGAATTGGTTTAATTTTGTAAGGAGTTTGAGTCAAATAATTAGAATTGAGTCATCTGCTTTAGTCAAGATTACTTGTGCATGCATTATGTGTAGAGCTACTGTCAAAAAAGTTAAAACACTTTTCTCATTTTTCAACTGTAAATTTAATGTTTGCAATTGGTTATAACAATTTAAAATGGTGTTTATAAACTACTGTAGTGTAAGGTAAATACATAGCTTCAAGAAGAAATGGTATCTATCAATACAAACTCACTCATGGATTAAGCAGGGTCTTCACATTACTTTCTATTCATGTTCTAAATAAATACTATTAACAGTTCTAAATATTCAGTTTAATTGTTAGACAAACTAGAAAACTATATAACACTGATCTAATTCTCCCTCCCTGGACAAATGTGTACAAGTAATTGATGTATGATGCTAATGTAATTTAGCCTTATAGGTCTTGGCTGGAATAAAAAGGCATATGATTGAGTGAAAGTAGCTAAGATGAAAAGCCTCCATCCTGCATGATTGTAGTTCTATGAAATTTTGAAAAATGTAAAACTATGGAGATAGTAAAAAAGATGACTGGCTTCCAGTGTTTTAAGGGAGGGGGAGTGAAATACGGGATTTTGATGACAATGAAACTGTTCTATGTGATCCTATAATGGTAGATCATGTCATTATCCTGATTCCAAAACCCACAGACTATATAACAGGAAAAGTGAATCATTTTAAGTGTTAAATTTAGATAATAGTGTGTCAGTGTTGGTTCATTGCAACAAATGGGCCACTCAGGGGGTTTTGAAAATGGGAGAGGTTGTTACATGTATAGGAGGCAGGAGGGCTATAGAAAAGCTTTTGTACCTTCAGCACAGTATTACTATGAACCAAAATCTGCACTGAACAATATAATTTCTGTGTAGATATATGTGTGTTTATATGTGTAAAAGAATAGTTTTAGTAGTTGGTTTGCTTATATGTACATTACCCTTTTTGCAGGTCATAGAATAAGAGACAGATGGCATTTCATTATACTGGATTCATATACATACATACATACACACACACATGCACACACAAACCAACACACACGATCAACATTTAAAATTTCAAAATGCTATACGGTACCACAGCCAAGTGAATATACTACACACAAAAAATTTGACTTCATTGGTTTTATCACACATTGTATAAAAATATGACTTAAACATATATGTGAACTGAAATTACAAAGATTATAAATGGGGAGTTAAAATCACCTACTTTCCCCCTATATGACGATTCATGATGTTACTTACAGAAGGATACTGAGGCAAAAGTATCCTTTTGTGGATCCATTGATGTGGATCAATACAGTCAGTCAGACAGCTTTCCCAAGGCTGAGGAGATGAGACTGAAGGCCTGCCTCTCTGCCTTCTTTAGTCTCTTTCTCCTTCCTTCACACTCCAGAACATTGCTTCTTATACCTTTCTCTGCTTCTCTCTAGCTCATAGTCTTTACCTCAGTTGTTTCTTTTGCTTTCACACTTGAATTAGTTTCCTGACCACTTCAAATAGGCGAGGGGATTCATATCTATAGTTACTGTCATTCTGACCAAAATTAGAGCTACCTACACAATTATTTGTACAATTATGAGATAATTGCTTATTTCTGCCTTTGACCATGAGTCTCATAGTGGAGAGGCCTGAATGTGTCTGTGTACCACTGGTTGCCCACAGTCAAGGCAGGACCAGGCAAAGAGGTGGCTCTCAATGAACATTTATTTATCTGTTGATCAACAAACTAGTCTTGAAGCAAAGGCACAAGCATGAAGAGATGATATAAGTCAAGCTAATGAGGGAAAAGTGGATTTTTCTTTTGAAAGGCAGAGAGGAGAGCACATTAAGCTGTAAACTCAGGGTAGATGAAGTGAGTAGGTGGAAGATCAGAAAAGAGAGAGAGGGTGAGGAAGATGAAAGGAGTTGTTCCAGGTTCCATGCTGTTTCCTCCTATCTTCCAAGAAGTCTTCGTCATGAAAGGAGCAGGCAAAGGCATGTATGCCCTCCCCTGCCCCCCACAATGCCAGGCTCAGTTTAGGACTGGTGTAATTTTAGTGTACAAATTATTTTGTACTTCCAAGGACTCTAATTTCCAGTGAAAAGTTCACCGTAACATCATCTTAGTCAATTTGCCATATAATGTACTTTTTTTTTTTAAATGGTTTTCTTCTTTTTACTTGCTAAAACAGAAACTGAGGGGATAATGAGGGAGAGAGAAAGAGAGTTAACTATAGCACTGTTTCACTGCTTGTCAAGCTTTGTCTGTGCAGGTGAGGACCAAGAGCTTGAACCCAAGTCCTTGTATATAGTAGAAATGTACACTCAACTAGATGCTCTTTGCCCCCATCAGCTACTCTTATAAGAGAGTAACATCAAAGACAAAACTGGCAGCATTGGCAGGAGACAGGAAAACATGACAAGTTCTTTCTAGTACATTCTGATCCTTGTGACTACAATGGCCAGTTTCCCTAAGGGACCTGGAACCATTCAGCACATATGAAGTCTTAAAGTCATGATGAAGAGCTGAAGGAAAGCTCTCTCCTCTAACAATGGTCAACACCTACCATATGATACTTAGAATTAAACTCATCTGGGATAATAATGATTCCATCTTATCAAAACTATCCCTACAGCTTAAACTGCAGATTTTGCAATATATATATATATATATATATATATATAATGCATATATAATAAATGAATAGCTTGTTGTCTTGTCTATATTGTTTTTTAGTATTATTTTTTATTTTAATTTTTTAAAATTTCTCTTTTTTCAATTTTAAAAATTATTTATTGAATAGAGACAGCCAGAAACTTGAGAGGGAGAGACACCTATAGCCATGCTTTACCACTTGTGAAGCTTGCCTCCTACAGTTGGGGACTGGGGGCTTGATCCCAGGTCCGTGACTTAACCAGGTACACCACCACCCGGCCAGTTTTTCTGCCGAACAGAGAGAAATTGAGAGAGGAGGAGAGATAGAAGAATATTCTTCTAAAATGCTGCCACCAATGCTATTTTCTGATTCAAAATATACAACCTTTTCTAATAACACTTATAATGTTGGTATCACTAATATCCAAGCATTTAAAACTGCAGCAATAATGAAACTTTGGTGGTCTGAGCAGTGTGGAACTACACCCTTATATTCCCATAATCTTATAAATCATTATTAGATCACTAATAAAGAGTAAAAAGAAAGAAAAAAAGCAATATGAAGCAAATTAGTTAGTGTAGACTCTTCTCAACTAGCAAGAAAAAAAGGTCTAGAAGAATTTTGTCAAAAATAAAATGAATAATCCTTCAGAAATAGTTTTAAATAAAAATCAAACTTACTTTTAAAACTAGAAGATTCCTGGTGCTGGTTTTCATCCTCTAATGAAATTAACCTTAAGCAAAAAAAAAAAAAAGAAATTTAGTAACATAGTTCTGAAAATATTATTTTTTTTGAAACAGTCAATTTTTCTTTATAACATCTATTATAGCCATATATATATATATATATATACTCTCAGAGTAAACACATAATTATTTATATACATTTTGTTTTTCAATTAACTTGTATTTTAAATATCTTTATGAAAGAGGGAGGGTGAGAAAGAGAAACCAGACCACTTATAATGCGCTCTGGCATCTGGTGGTACCAGAAATCAAATTTGGTATTTCAGGTTTGCAGGTTAACCACTCAACAAGCTCCCTGATTGATTTATTTTTATAAGAGGCAGAGATTTAGAGTATTTCTCAGTTCTGGCATATGATGGCACCAGGGATTGACCCTGAGGAGAAGGAGCATACAAGTCATGCATACAAGTCTTGTACTCAACTACTGACATATCTCCCTTGCTCCTCTATTTTCTTAAGGAGAAACACATTTGTTGATTTTCTCTTGTCACAAGGCATCTTAGTATCTGAATATGATCTGTCTCATCATAAGGTACGTTTTCAGTAAACATCAAGGCAGACAGATATAATTAAGATATATAACTACTACTTTTAAAAATACAAATAGTTTTAAAAAACTGATGGCAAACAGGTGTTTGTTGAAATCCCTAGTATCAGAGGAAAGGGTCCCTCAGGAGATTAGCTAAACTACGTAAGGGTCACAGCAGGATCAATCTCAAATCCAAGAGATTGCTGTGTACTTTTGTCTCTACCTTAGTAAAATCATAGCAGAGACACCCTGAGGCTCTTCAGATACTCTGACCTTCTTCCTAGGATGATGGCTGATCTCTATTGGCTACTGCTGAGCAAAAGTCTTGTTACATTTTGTCATTTTCAATAGTAATTGAGGTCATATATGTTTGAGCTATAAATAATAGTGTATAAGTCTGAAACTAATTAAAAACAGCCAAGACAATCTTAAGTATCGTCTTTCTTTTAAGTAATGGCTAGTGATTTATTTTGATTGCATTAACTATATTATTTAAAAACAGTGCCAAAACTCACTTTAGGCTCTATCTTTATACAGTGGCAGCCTCCTTCCTATCATTTATGAAATGAAGAAACGCCAACAGTTACTTCATGGGGGGTTATTATGAACATGACTGGAGATAAGCCACCTGACATTCTGCTTAGTACATAGCAGTTGCTCACTAAATGATAGCCATTATCATCAACATCACCAGTAGGTTAGACTGGTTTCCCTTGAAACTTCCAATAATACAGATGCATATTCAGATTCAGATCACATTTTTTTTTCTTTTTCCTTCCAGTCTCTAGGGCTCTGTGCAGGCACTATGAATCCACTGCTTCTGGTGGCCATTTCCCCCCCTCCATTGTTTTATTCAGTAGAACAGAGAGAAACTGAGAGAGGAGGAAAGATAGAAAGGGGGAGGGAAATAGAGAGGGGAGAGGAGATAGAGAGGGAGAGATAAAGACACCTGCAGACCTGCTTAAGCATTTGTGAAGCGCCTCCCCTGTAGGTGGGGAGCAAGGGGGCGTGGCTTGAACCCGAATCTTTACCCCAGCCCTTTGCGCTTAGTACTATGTGTGCTTAACCTGGTGCGCCACTGCCTGCCCCCCTCAAGGGCAGATTCTATAGTCATATACAGTGGAAAACTTGTCTTTGTTCTGCACTAAATTTTTTTTCTTGTATTTGTTTTAAAATTTAAATAAACAGGGAGTCGGGCGGTAGCGCAGCGGGTTAAGCGCAGGTGGCGCAAAGCACAAGGACTGCCATAAGGATCCCGGTTCGAACCCCGGCTCCCCACCTGCAGGGGCGTCGCTTCACAGGCGGTGAAGCAGGTCTGCAGGTGTCTATCTTTCTCTCCTCTCTGTCTTCCCCTCCTCTCTCCATTTCTCTCTGTCCTATCCAACAACGACGACAACAACAATAAAACAACAAGGGCAACAAAAGGGAATAAATAAATAAAATAAAATAAAATAAAAATTTTAAATAAACAGTAAATTGGCAGCAAATATTTGTGTGGGGTGCATCACAAAACTTTGTTTAAAAACATAGAAAAAATAAGTCTGTTTTTATTATCTAAATTTTGTTGTGTGGAAAAGGAGCACTGGAGGTGATTTAGTTCGCTTTCTGTATCAGTCAGTTTCATGATTAGCCTTGTCCCTGCAGCCTCTTGTAACTCAGTCAAATCAAAGATTCACACGAAATCCTTCTTTCATGAAATTAGATCCAACCACCATGTAACTGCTGCAAAGCCCATGTAAATGTTCTAAATGATGAGAGGTGTCATCTTTGGAAAGAGGAGAGAAATGAAGATGAGCTGTGCTCAAAGCTATTCTGTGCTTCACAGAGGAGAAAAGAAAATAGCAGAAAGCACTGTCAAAGCTTGGCATGATGACAACTTTAGTATGATGACATCTTAACACTACATATAAGGCAATTTTATAGCATAATCCTTGCCAAGAAAGAAAAGCTGGGGGCTTCTTATCTAAGACAAGTTCTAGTAACTGACTGACAAAAGGATAAAATAGGGTACAAAAAGAGCAGAGTGGGAGGGATGCTAGGGCTGAGACCGCATGGCAGAAAATCAGGTGTTACTGAAGAGACTGTTAACTTAGCCCCACCCCCTCTTTTTTTTTTTTTTTTTTGTATCAGTTAACTCCTTACAAGTGTGTCTCATCTAACTTCCTAGACACAGGTGCATTACTGGATTAACTGATACCTGGCTTAGAAGGAATATGTAGTAGAAGACTTGGGACTCAGCTTTTATACTCCTCTTCTGAGAAGTGAGCAAGTAAAGCAATCACTAGGTACAGAACTACAGAGCTCTGAAGGGAGGCTGGGTGATCCTGCTCTGTCCCTTGAGAAACACTGGTCCCAAAATGAGTGCAGCCTAGAATGCTCCCAGCTGGGACCTTGGGTTGTGAACTCAGTCTGATAAGGACTAAAAGGTTACACAGGCTCTGTGCTAAATGTAAATATATGTAAGTGCTGGGTCAGATTGATGGGTTAACAGTTAATTGTATTTATATACTTTCTTTGGGTTTGGGAGCTACTATCTGCCCTAATTCAGCTTTGTAGTCCTATTCTTAACTCTGATTATATCTTCTCAGAAAATATTTTTGTCCACCTACATGTTAGCTATCAAGCTCAAACAAAATTTACTAAAGTTATGGGCCCTTAGAGACATACCCAAAATAGACTTCATAGCTTCTTTCTACCCTAAGGCCCCTATTTTCATCTGCTCTATTCTACTTTTTTGGTTCCTATTTATTGTTCAATATTATTGTTTTGTCTTGCTTTGTATCTTGCTGCCATTCAGTCACCAAGTTGCAGATGCTATTGTGATTCCATCCTGTCTTCCTTGGCCAGATGAACCTCATCTCTCCACAGCCCTAGCCTACTAAGGAAAGACAAACAGGCTAAGGTTATGGATTGACTTGCTAATGCCCATGTCCAGTAGAGAACCAATAATATAATCCAGAACTCCCACCTTCTGCACCCCCAAAAGAATGCTGATCCATAACCCTAGAGGGGGAGCAATGTTAGGGGAAGATGACCAGAGGTCTCTGAACAACCAATTCCATTAAAACCCTAAGGCCTGGAGTGAAGAGAGAAAAAATGAAAGTAGCAGTAGGTATGACTTAGAAAGGAAGGGAAGGCAGGACCATAGAAAATATGGGCAAATCTATATAAACATAGTAATAGAAGTAATAGTCAACCCATATCTGTGACTTTGGGAAAACTACTGTAGTTTCTTTTTTTTTTAATTTTTATTTATAAAAAGGAAACATTGACAAAACCATAGGTTAAGAGGGGTACAGCTTCACACAATTCCCACCACCAGACCTCTGTATAACATCCCCTCCACTGGTAGCTTTCCTATTCTTTATCCCTCTGGGAGTATGGACCCAAGGTCATTGTGGGATGCAGAAGGTTGAAGGTCTGGTTTCTGTAATTGCTTCCGATGAACATGGGCGTTGACAGGTCGATCCATACTCCCAGCCTGTTTCTCTCTTTCCCTAGTGGGGAAGGGCTCTGAAGAGGCAGAACTACTGTAGTTTCTAATGGAGGGGATGGGAACACAGAACTCTGGTGGTGGGAAAAGGTATGGAATTATACCCACCCATTCTCTCATAATTTTGCAAATCAATATTAAATCACTAAAATAGGAGGAGGAGGAGGAGGAAGAGGAGGAGGAGAAGGAGGAGAAGGAGGAGGAGGAGGAGAAGGAGGAGAAGGAGGAGGAGAAGGAGGAGGAGAAGGAGGAGGAGAAGGAGGAGGAGGAGGAGGAGGAGGAGAAGAAGGAGGAGAAGAAGGAGGAGAAGAAGAAGAAGAAGAAGAAGAAGAAGAAGAAGAAGAAGAAGAAGAAGAAGAAGAAGAAAAGAGAAATTATATGAAATTTAGTCAGTGAGGACTATGCTGTCTGTACCTGTGGGAAGAAAGATTTTTACCAAGAGAATTATTCCATAACTTACTGACTAGGCTCTTCTGTTGTGGCCTCTGCACTTTCCTGCTGGGTGATTTTCTTCCTTTCTTCTTTCTCAACCAATTTTTTCATAGGGTCTCGTAAACTCTTGATCACACGTAGATAACAAAAAGAAAGAAAAGGAAAGGTCACTGATAGTAATAATAATAATAATATATTAAAATTAATAGTTGCCTATTCTAGCAACCAAACATTGAATTAGAAGTTTGGGAGGGTTTACCCTGAAGCAATCAAGTGGACAGAAAGTAAAATTTTATGTGTCTGCAGACCAATTCAAGAAATATTAGCATATACAGAAGCATTAATGAGCCATTAGGAATATGTGTGTGTGTGTGTGTGTGTGTGTGTGTGTGTGTTTGTAAGAGGTCTGTTTAAAAAAGGTCTTTTGGTTATTGCTAACTTTGTTTTCTATTTTTAACAAGAAGCTAAGATAAACATTCTGTTCCATTTTCAGCCTACACACTGACAAAGTAGATGCATTTTCCTCTCCCAAAGATAAGACAATTTAATTTTAGTTTTAATTTTGTTTGCTATTTTTGCAATCCAAAAAAAAGCTTACTTAAAAAAAAAGAGAGAAAGGCTTGTAAAAAACAAAAATAGATAATGGGTTCTGACAAGGCAATTTTTACAAGTGTACAGAGCAGGTGCATCCCAATCTAGAATGAGTAGATTAAAAATAAGTGAGAGGTTTGCTTATTTATTTTTTAGCATATAATTTCTGGGAGTTCCTGTCTTTGGAGTTTATAAAATATTTAAGGAATGAGTATTAAAAACACGTTTGTCTAGGAATCATACACTAGTGACAAAATCTAGGTAATATAATATAAAAATATTTTTATAACAACTGAACAATGAGTTGTACAAAAAGGTCTCTCTTTGGGGGTCGAGTTAAAATGCAAGCCTAGAAATAATAAGAGGAAAAACTCAAGATATTTTTCCCGCTTATATTCTTAAAACTATGACAATCTAAACCCTTATCCTTTGAATTTTCCCATTTTTCACTTCTCAAGCATAAACACACAAAGAAAAAAGCAATTAAGTTTCATATGCCAATTCTTGAGTGACTAGTGACAGCTGACTAGAGGGCAGGTGGAGATGATCCTCAACAGAACAGAGCTATGATTGATTTTGTTGTCTGCCATGGACCAGATGAACACTGATATCAAACCCTCCCTGTTACTTATTCAAAGATAGGAAGGGAGCAGATAACATATAGCAGAAGATTCCTGTACTAAATAATTTTCCTAAAACATTCAGATCATTGTGTTACCCTTTTCCTCAAGAATCCAAAGTGGTTCTTACTTCTTTTGTGTAACTCAATACATTTAAAAACACTATTTAGAGGAGGTTGGAAGGCTAAAGAGAGAACTCCACATACTTGTAAATCAGTAGACCACAGGACCCAACATGTCTTGCATCTCCCATCAATAATGGTGATGCTGTTTCCTCCTCCTGAGGATCTTAAGGGAAGGTCCTATAGAGGTTATTTAAGGTGTTGCTAACTTTGGATTTAGGAAATGCAAGTGGTTTTTCCTATTAGTATACTCTACAATCATTTGTTGTGTTGTTGTTGTTGTTTTGTTTCAGAATAAACTCTATTCTGTGGGTAAATAACTATTTTTGTTGGAGGTTAATAATTTTCATTTCCTTAACCTCTTTATTCAATTTTTATGTTCTTTTAAGATGTGATCCTATCTTACTCTTTCTTCCTGATGTGTTTCTATGAACCTTCAAATATGATTTTTCCATTCAGTTAAGCCTGTTCCCTCATAGTATCCAATGTACTAAACTGTTTTCCATTTTTGTGCATTATTTCTGTAATCTAAAAAGAGCTCTATCTGTCCCCCACCACAAGTCATGTAGTTTTTGCAAAGACCATATGAACAACCAGTACTTTCCATAAAGCTTTGTTCGTTAGGAATACCAAATTCAATAAAGTCCTTCCATCTTCAAACTGCATATACAGTTTCATTATACCTATTCTGTATTGTTTTGCTTCTTAAAATATTTCGAGTTAGAAAAACAATAGTTACATGTAGAATGTTCAGAAATAAAGGAAATTTTACTCCCTTCTAGTTCCCTAAAAGCAGCTGTTCTTATGTATTTCTCCTGTGTTTTTTATATTTGTAAGACTTATATAACTGAAGCTATTGTATATGCTGACAGAAGATGTCTTTTTAACCAACATAAATTAAATCAACTATCTCATCATACGGCATTCACTGGTATGAAGAATATAAAAATATTTTATATATTTTAAATATTTAATGCTGAATTAAAAATATATTACTGGGGCTTGGGCAGTAGTGCAGTGGGTGCACTTGGTGCAAAGTGCAAGGACCACCATAAGGATCCCACTTTGAGCCCCAGGCTCCCTACCTGTGTGGGGGGATGGGATGGAGTGGGGGTTGCCTCACATGGTAAAGCAGATCTGCAGGTATCTTTCTCTCTCCCTCTCTGTCTTCCCCTCTCCTCTCTTGATTTTTCTCTGTCCTATCCAACAACAATGACAGCAATAACAACAATATTAATAATGACAACAACGATAAAAAACAAGTGCAACAAAATGGACAAAATGGTCCCCAGGAGCAGTGAATTTGTAGTGCAGGCACTGAGCCCTAGCGATAACCCTGGAGGCAAAAAAAAAAAAAAAAACTAAAATAAGGTCAATATTTTCCCTTTGGATATATGTCTCCTAATCAAAGAAGCATTTTCTTGCACAGTTTATATTTATATCATTTTAAATTTCTTCCTATTTCTGGACTTTTAGATTAGCATGTTAAGTCAAATAGTTTTTGAACACCTATGAAGTACCAAGAACTGTTTTGGATGAGATACATTTAATGAACATCATATAAACATTATTATCAGCTAGTGATGAGTCCAGGGACAATTTTAAAATAGGGTGACAGAAAACAACTGGGAGCTGGGGAGACAGCATAATGGTTATACAAAAAGACTTTCATGCTTAAGGCACTGAAGTCCCAGGTTCAATTCCCAGTACCACCATAATCCACAGCTGAGCAATGTTCTGAAACACCCCCTCCCAAACAAACAAACAAAAAAACCCAACAAAGGAAGCAACTGGATCATTACTTCAGTTAGAAGAAATATTCACTCTTGGCCATGATACTTCCACTTAGTTTTAAATGACAAGAAGGATCAAGCCATATACATGCAACTCAGTGAGAAGAGAGGAGTTCTCCACCCCCTGCCCTGAAACCCTAAAGGTGAGAATAGCTTGGTTTGTTTTAAGAATAAAAATAATGTACTGGGGTTGTAGTGTAATGGGTATGAGGACAAGTCTTATGAGACCCAGATAAAGAGGACACCCAAGCTCACACAGGGAGAATATTCTTTTACCTATGTTCAGCATTATTTAACATTTTGCCCTATTAGTTTCATCATATTCTCTTGGTCTTTCAACCTCTTTGATGAATGAAACTAAATGGAACCTGTGATCCTTGGATGGAGGGGAACATGCTATATAAATGATGGTATAAGAACAAATAACCAACTGGAGTATGGACAACAGTTGACATTTTTTTTTCTTTAATATGTATATACCTCAAAATATCTAGTAAATGCTGTGTACATGTATGCATTCTCATGTGTGTTTTGGAAATGTGCAAACGGAAGGAGTTCAACAGATGCCAAGATTTACCTTTTTCAATAGATATGCCAATTATAGCATTTACAACACACACACACACACACACACACACACACACACACATACACACACCATATTCATTCACCTTTCAGCAATTTTATTCACCAAAGACTCCCATTCAAGACTCCCATTTTGATTTCCTGAGACTTGTCCAGAATTCTATTTTGCTCAATTATCTTCTCACTGCCTTTCCTTTTTATCAGTCAGCACTAGCAGGACCAGGACATGTCTGCTCTCAGTTGTCTGTGTCTAGCTGCTACCACTATTGCCTAAGCCCCTGAGATGCCCTTGACAGCTCCATGGTTATCATCCCTTCAGTCTCTAGCTTGACCTCCCCTCATAACCACACTTGAGCAGCTCTCAGACAATTCCTTTGTAATGTAAACCACTCATTCCTTCTTTTCAACCCCTTTCCCCAGTTGGGCCATTAGCAGGGACTCAATTGTTGGCTCCTGTCACCACAATCACAGTTAAGTCACCATTGTGCTTCACCAACAGATTGGCTGCAGTCCTAATTTATTATTAATAATTTCTGTTACAATGTTCCTCTCTTTCTACTATCACCATTGTCCCTGTAATAATTTGGCTGTTGTTGCTTGACAGAGGTGCTAAATATGCAGTTGGTGGTTGATAAATTAAAGCACATAAGGTTAAGCTGGGAAAATTAGACAACCTCTTTAGTTAGGAAATTCAAAGGCTCAGGGGGATAGTGTAAAAGAAGTTTATAAAACCATAAAGAGAATTAATTCTGAGTACACGGGCTTGTTAAATGTACATTAGAATGTTCAACTAAGGGGGAAATCTTTGTGTTTTACTGAGATATAATTTCATTTCTGTACAATTCCCCCATTTAAAGCATACAATTCAATGTTTTTTAGTATAGTTACAGTTGTGAATTTATTACCACATTCAGTTTTTGAAGTTTCTCAAAGACTCGAACTTAAAACAAGAAAAGGTTTTAGGTCAAACTAAGCTAAAAGAAACTCCTCTGTAAGACAAGGGGCAATAACACGTGGAATTCTTTTTTTTTTTTTTTTTAGAAAAGGTGGCATATATTGAAGATTTAAAGAAGCTTAGAGGAATTCTGAAACCTCACAGAGGGTAAGTCACATCTCCTTTCTTCCACCAAAATTAGTTTCTGTCACTGTCCAATATAAGATGTTCTGTGTGGTCAACCAATATTCTCCCTAAAGTTTTATTAAATTGACTCAGCTGAAGAAAGAGGGTGGAGGTAAATTCTTTTGTTTATTTTAAAATCCAAAACTCAGCTGAAAACTCTTAACCCTGCAGCATCTGCAAAAGTCAGAGGTGACAGCATTTCTCTGAGACATGAACACCTGCTCAGGCAAAATGAATCTAAGTCTGGGTGACTGTGCAGAGGAGGCAGCCATCAACGGAAATATTTCAAATCACTGGCTGATGGAAGCCACATTCAAATTCAAATCCAGAAATGAAATGTCAAGGAGCTCTGCTTCAAAACCCCAAACACACTAGATTCTTCATTAAAATTGCTCTTGAAAATCACTAAGTATTAGCAGCGATATAGCATCATACAAGACTTCAAGGTTCTCTGCAGAGGAGGGAACATTTTTAGACTAAGTAACCTTTCTTTGGTAATGCTGTACTGACAAGCTAATAGTTTCCATCAATGCTTAAATGGTTTCAGGAAGCACACACAATATATAAGACCAGCATGACAAAGAAAACATGCAGACCAAGCCTGCAAAAGTGTCTTAGAAAGGAAACAGCTTAATATAATAATGGGAGTTACTACTTCCTGTATTAGGAAAATAAAAGCAACAACATTCATCTGAATGAAAGCAAAACTATTCAGCAAAACACATTTCACAGACAAAAGGCCAGCAGTCAGTCCTAATATAATGGCTTAAATTTAATGTTTAATTTTGATAGCTGGGTAGCACTTTCTCTATTCTTTAATTAAGACATTTAGCTTTCTTATGCTACTCCCCAACATTGGCACTGTGTGTATATGAAGGTGTCAGGTAATTATCTACAAAATGAAATAAAAGTGCTCAAAATAGTGGGGCATGGTTAAAAGATGCTGAACTCAGCTGGGTGTATGTTTGTGTTGATATAATTAGTAACACATGAGGAATAAAAAGCAGATGCTGTGGTGAGGTGTGTGAGCCATGCAATTCAGGGGTGAACATTCAGTATAAATCTTTCCCACCTATGCTATGATAAATTTATAAAAATGCTCTCTCTCTACATATACACATAGATATATAATATACATTTTATGGTTGCCTTTTTTTTTACAGTTGCCATTTTTTAAAAGATTTTATTTATTAATGAGAAAGATAAGAGGAGAGAGAGAAAGAATCAGACTTCACTCTGGTACATGTGCTGACGGGGATTGAATATAGGACCTCATGCTTGAGAGTCCGATGCTTTATCCACTGTGCCACCTCCTGGACCACTACAGTTGCCATTTTAAGGACTCTCTTTAATAATTGTCAAGTCTGGATTCCAAGGACATTTAAGCATGCTAAGTCATGAGCCTCAATTTGACATTTCTCTGTAAGTGACCTGATTCTCCTAACCCCCAAATTTGCAGCTGTTTACTTACACCACACTTAACCTGAAATCGTCTTCTAGAGTTACTCTTTCCCCACCCACTAAAGTCTTGTATATCTTCTAATTTTCTGAGATAAGCAAACCTATTTTATTTTTTGTTTAAATATTTTATTTATTTATTTATTTTGGATAGATATAGAGAAAAATTGAGAGGGAAGGGGGAGATAGAGAAGGGGGGGGAGACCTGCAGTTCTGATCCCCCCACAAGTGGGAACCAAAGGCTTGAACCTGGGTCCTTGTGCACATTAATGTGCATGGTTTATCAGGTGTACCACCACCTGACCCTAATTCTATTTTCTTAATAAAAAACTTTGCATTCTCTCTCCCGATAGTGTTTTCTTGTGTCTGAAATTCTGGGTTTATCAGGTACACCACCACCTGACCCTAATTCTATTTTCTTAATAAAGACTTCCCATTCTCTCTCCTGATAGTGTTTTTTTGTGTCTGAAATCCTTCGTTTCCTCATTTATGTTCTCTTACAGCACTCAGCACTATCTAACATTCTGATTTTTTGTATCCACAACCTTGCTCTTTGTATCTAAGCACTTTAAGGCAAAGAACTATGATTGTTTCTTTGTTTTTCTCCCTTGCTTTTTTTTTTTTCCTAGTTTTCGATTCGAATATCACTTTATCACAGATTTTCTTGTTTCAAGAGCACATTTCCACATTTCAGGTATTAGTATATTTCACTCTCAGTCAAAACATCATCCTATTCCACTGTAGGGGCTTAGGTCCCCGACATATTCTTAATAGTTCTCTCATCCCCCTTCTGAGTCCTTCAATCTGCTGTGATACTATAGCTTGTTAAGGCTTCAACCTGTATTGTGCCCTTAGCATAGGTACTATTAATCTAGGACTCTTGAGTTGTACTATAAAATTAAAAAAGTTATAGTATAATTAGAGAAGAGTAACCACATTCATAAAGAAAACTTACATTCTTTAAAAATAAGACAACAATTGGTACTGGGAAAGAGACAGACTTTGGAAATAGATCAGATAGTGCTGTCATATGGAAACGGGTCATTACCTTGCAGCAGCCTCTGTTTAACCATCAGAACAACAGAGGTAAGGAAGAGTATACCTTTCTATGGGATCACTGTAAGGTTTAACTGAGATTTAATACTCTCTCAAAATATCGATCACAGGGTACTCACTCAGAATGTTCTCCCTTATCAATGACTTTTAAAGACTGAAAAAGAATTAGAAGTCCAAAAAGGTCATCTTGTGACTGGTACTGTATTCTGTTTTACACATCTCAAGCAAAATATTCCTTGTACTACTCACTCAAAATGTACTTTCACATCAGTAATTTTTAAAGATTGAAAAGGAATTAGATATGCAAAAATGTCATCTTGCAATTGGTACTATACTTCGTTTTACACATCTCAAGCAAAATAAAGCTGGTACTCCTGGTTTCCTGACATGGAAATGGAGACTCAGAGAGGTGAAGTAACACACTAAAGGACATTCACCTACTAGTTATTCAGAGCAACATTTGAATCCAGGCTTTTACAACTTTATGACTAGTTAAGAAATAGGATTAGAGAGTCAAGCCAAGAATAATTTAACTTTCCCTTCATAGGAAGTGCCAATGAGAATGAAAAGACTTCAGTCCAAATTCTAAAGGGTTGGTCACAGGTTCCCAGGTTTCTGAGGAACTGACATTTGCCTCCAAGCAAATGCTTTGAAGTGTTATTTTCAATTGAACATTTATAACTATACTCGCTAAAGCTGGTGGTTCTGCTCTCCCATGCACGCCAGCCTCACAACCAGAAGTGTCACCTGGAAGAAGTGCCTCATGGCAGAGTGGAAAAGACATGAGCATCCCATTCCAAGAAGTACCACACACTGGGATGGCAGCCTTAGGCAAATTATTAGACCTTTCTGGGCTTCACATTTGAAACTTGGGAACAAGACCAAATAGGCCCATGCTCCCAAGGTTAGTTTGAGAATTAACTAAAACACATGCACTTTTTGTATGTTAGTATTGAATCTAACACTATATATTATTAATTATAATAACCAACCTTCGTACCTAAGAGTCACAAATGACAAAATGGATTTGCTGTACCATTTAGCTTTAGCAGAATGCCTGGCACAAAGTAATGGCGCATACAATGACAATATTTTTTTCTTCCCTTTCAAGGAAGAGTGGACATAAGAAGACGGTGGAGGGGGAAAAGATGAACTCACTCTTGTAAGGAGGTTCTGAGCTATTAGCAATTTAGAAAGCTTGGCCATCCTTGGGGATGGGCCACATTCATGGCTGTCCACTTCAGGTTTCAGTGGTGTCCATGGTAAAGCACACTGCTCATTCCTTTCCTAGGGACCTGGATGCATCCCAATTTGCTGTTTCCAATGATCTGGCCTGGGCTTAGGGAAAAGAATTCATTCTTCTAAATGCCATGTAAAGTAATGACACTGAGAGAAAACTTGAAAGTCTAAAAGGATATTCTGGATGCTCGCCATGAGTAATTGCCATGTTGGGACTGGCAACCAAAATAGCATTGCAGAGATATTTACTCAATTTTCATAAAAACTATTATGGCTTTATTTTCAAAGCAAGTAACTACAAAGCCATGTGTCTTGCTGGTAAATGTTCAAGTGATTAACAGAGAAAATGTGGAGGTGGGTGGAAGAAGGCTGTTAGGCATATGAGTTTTAGAAAAACAAAATTTAGGAAAGGATGTTCACTGAGTTGTGGAAGCTAGAAGTGATTTGGGCTCCAGAATGATGTTCTATATAACAGTACTAAGTCCCAGACCTCAGGAGAGAAAGGAGGGAACACCGAGACATCTGTTTCAATGAACATTTTTGAACATGTTCAATATCAGGTTTTTCAAATTCAGGTTTCCTTAGAGTTAAAAATCTTGGCACAGACTAACAGCCAGTTGCAAAGCCAAACTGCATTTTTAGAATTAGGCTTGTTGCAGAGGTGGGAAGTCCTCTTCCCTTTCTTGCCTGTAAGCCTGTCCCACCCTCTTCTTTCCCAGTGGGAATTACCAGAGAACAGATCAGAACCAGTAGGGCTGAAGGCTGGATTTATAAATCCAACTGCCAGTGCATCTGTGAAAGTCCAGTGAGTGGGTAGGACAACCTTTGTAGAGATCTTCAAGAACTCCTATCTCATAGCCCTGCTTGTGAAACTCACTTTTACAGTCTCATAATCCAGGATGAAAATGGTGAACATGAAAGTTAAGCTGGCTTAGGGCATCAGCTACCTCCATAAACTTTGCTGTATGAGTACCACCAACGGTTGTTTCTGTGTCCACTGCAGAATTCTTAATAAGTCCATCCTTCTTACATCCTCATAGAAATACTGATGTAACTAATCACCATGGTCATCACCCTCAATACCACTAATACCCAAATTAGTGGTAAAATTAGGACAAAACAATGCTAATTACCTTAGACTTGGAACTCATGTCACTTGGGCTGTTTGTTTACAACTCTGGCACTGACAAGGAAGAGGAAAGGAGGGCACCTAGGAAGAAGCTTGGCTATTTCTCCCAGGAAGAGGGAAGAGAAAGGACACATGAGAAAGTTATAATTATTGTGGGATAAATGTAGGCATGGCTTAAAAAGGAAGAAGAAATGACACTAGACAGTCTCACTTGGAAGACAGGACCAATAGAAAAAGCAGGTCATAAATTGTAAGTAGGGCACCAAAGTAATAACCCTGAGGTGAAGGGAAGACATGCAGCTTCCTGGGACAGTGGGGGGTGGGAGTGGGTGGAAGGGATGGGTCACAGCCTTTTGGTGGTGGGAATGGTGTTTATGTACACTCCTAGTAAAATGTAGTCATATACATCACTAGTTAATTAATACAAGAGGGGGAAAATTAATTGTATGTCTCGAAGTTTTTCAAAACACAAACTGAATCTTTTCTCAATATATGCAGTGTAATTGATATGCAGACTCTCTCAAAAGCCTAGACCAAGTAGATCAGAAGCAACCAATAGCACAGCTATATACAAGATACTGGGTACTGTATAGCAAGCCCTAACAAAAGGACTTTTCAAAGTTAACCCAATTACCAAATAATGTGATGATAACATTAACTATCGATTGTCTTTTTGAACCCTAAGACAGCAGGAACCTCACATCTCCACTAGAGAGCCTCTACTTCCCCCAGTCCTGGAACCATTGTATAGGGCCCACTTTCCCGTATGCCTCTCCCAATCCATATCAAATAATATTGCATCTGCCGATCACAACCTAACCAACACAACGATTGCCACCTCAACATGCTTCACTTCAGACTGTGTCCAGAGACTTCACGTGTGGAATGACAACCCTTCAGCTTCATTACTCGGGTGAGACCTTTCCTTTCATAGTATACTCTAATTCCATCTCAGGTGGTTCACTTTCTAACAAAGTCCCAAAACCTAGATATACACCAGTTTCTGTGAGAGAGAGCATATGTTCACATGTATCCATAAACTACTGTAAAATATATACCTGAAAGCAGAAGTACACTAGAGTTTGCAGTGAGTATCCCCCTAACACTTCCTCTCCACTATTCCAAGCTTTGGGTCCATGATAGCTCAACAACTTGTTTGGCTTCGTATGTTAACTCTCTTTTCAGTCACCAGGTTCCAGATGTCATCAGGATGCTGGCCAGGCTTCCCTGGACTGAAGACCCCACCAATGTGTTCTGGAGTTCCGCTTCCCCAGAGACCCAGCCTACTAGGGAAAGAGAGAGGCAGACTGGGAGTATGGACCGACCAGTCAATGCCCATGTTCAGTGGGGAAGCAATTACAGAAGCCAGACCTCCCACCTTCTACAACCCACAATGACCATGCTCCCAGAGGGATAGAGAATGGGAAAGCTATCAGGGGAGGGGGTGGGATATGGAGAATGGGTGGTGGGAATTGTGTGGAGTCGTACCCCTCCTACCCTATGGTTTTGTTAATTAATACTTTCTTAAAATAAATAAATAAATAAAAAACAATAAGAAAGAAAAAGCAGATCATTTACGTAGACTAATAAAAAGTTCATTCCAGGTAGACAGGTCAGAATATAAAAAGCCAAGCTTGACCACCTATTCACCATTATCCCTGGATGACCAGTACATGTCTGTATGTATGTCTTCATTTTCCTAAATAAAGCATTTTATGCTTGATCATGGTCTTCCCAGTTCCTTGAAGAACCAGACACGTGGGTCTCATTCCCCCACAAAACCACCACTGCCTCAATTCTACCACTCAACTGGAAAGCAGCAAAGCTAGTTTTAAAGTCAGGTATAGCTTGCTCCAGAGTTTGTATTCTAAAGTTTCATGCAGCCAAAGATAAATTTTAACTTTTCTTCCAAAAGCACTGGAAGGGGGTCTGTTGTGGGAACACTCTCTGCTACCAGTCATTTTCATTACTGCTTGGCACTATAATCTCTTTAAAATGCAAATGCAGAAGGACATGCCTGCTTTATCTACAACCAGCTCCCAATGTGTGTGTCCACTTGTACAAAGAGCCAATATTCACTTTTCTACAAAGACAGTCAACTCATCCCATATGTAAGCATGCCAGAGAGGGGAAGGAAATGCCATTGACATAAATAAAATTTTAGATTTTCTACAGAAAGTCACTTGACTACTGAGGGATTATTACCTGATGTCTGTGGTGTATCTATGGGGAAATGAGTAACTAAATGATATTGAAGAGAGATGAAGGAAATAGGATTTCACTGATGGTTGATAGTCAGAGAAGACAGCATTTCATCTAGTTTTTTAAAAACTTTTAGCCTAAATTACTTTCTCTATGAAAGGTTACAATACTTTCAAAAATATGCTTAATAATAGTAATATTACATTTTTTAGCCCCATGACCAGATTAATTTTTACCATGTGACAGACATTTTCAGATGATCTGTAACCAGTATAATATTAACCTGTTGATAGTGTATGCATGAATAACAGCTACATACCATATATGAGTAGTAACATCTTAATGAATCAATGAATACTTATTGTTTGAAAATGTGAGACTTGGGCTTTACTTTTTTATTGAAGACCACTTAAAAGATAATTCCTACTTTAAGTCTGAGCTGCAACAACTATTATAATTTTTGGCAATATTAAGTCTAAAGACTATATTTTCAAAAAAATTGAATGTTACACAATATATCATAAACATAAAATGATGACAGAATATGTCAGTGTAAATAAAAACACTATCATGCCTGAGTTAAAATCAATAGCTATTACCTTGTAAAAAATTAGCACAAAACATCAAAATAGCCAAATAGGTACTTTTTAAATGATAGCAAACTTATTCTGGGAAATAGCTATCTTTTCTAGAGAAAGGTTCATTAGAAATAAAACTCAGACTTCTGGGACATAAGTTATATCCCTGTAATTCTGCAGCAATAGACTCTTCCCTCCAAACAGGATGCACCAAGTGTTTAACACATTAATTATCATCCTTCATCAAGCATAAAACTAACAGTCAGGAAATACAGCTGCTATGGTACAATTACCAGCACACTCAAAATACACCCTCAAGCAAAGAAAGCAAATGGGTTGCTTTTCATTAACAGAGCTTGGCAAATGTCTCCAAAGACAATGTTTTCTTTCTAGCCAGAATCCCAAGAGGCATTTAAGGGGCTATTTGCTTAGGTAAAATCAGATAATAAATGCATTATATAAATATCTACATTTCTATATATCCATTATCAATATACAGTAATGTTCAGAAGATTATATACATCATTATGTGGTATGATATATTATTATTTTGTCATCTCCAAGGTTTCACCTGTTGAAGGCTGACTTTTTTTTTCAGTTAGAAAGAGCAACACAGAGAGGGAAAGAGGGAGAGAGAGAGAAAACAACTTCCTTGAGTGTGGTGGAAGCAGTGCTCAAAACTGGGTTGTATGACAGGGCAGAACACTATCCAAATGAGCTGTTTTGCTGACCCTCTCAACATCTTTTAAATGCAAGGTGTGTGTATTTGTATTTTA